>NC_142523.1:26670267-26775267 GCF_964205215.1 Stylophora pistillata
TTGACTGCGTCATAAATATTACAGTAACTAGATCAGACAAAATTATTTGGTTTCTCTTCATATCTCAGTGAATATCACCACTCATTTTAACACGTACCTACCAGTAATAGTGAATAGTTTGTGCTTGTTTGAGTTGAAACATGTGAATCTACATATTAAGCTTTATTTTCTGCATCTTTAGAATTTGTTGGATCAGAAGTGTTGATTAATTATCTTTTTACTCCTTGCATTGAAAGCATTGTTGAAGGCTTTTTTCCATCGATTTCTACGGTGGCCTACAACTGTCACATGAAATTAAAATCACTCAAATCAAATTAAGATCACTCACATCAAAATAAAGTTACTCACATTAAATTGAAATCAGTCACATCAAATACAAATCGGTGACATCAAATTCAAATCACTCACATCAAATACAAATCGCTCACATTAAATACAAATCGCTCACATCAAATTCAAATCGCTCACATCAAATTCAAATCGCTCACATCGAATACAAATCGTTTCATCAATTGGTCAGCGGCTAAGTCAATGAATCCAATCCCCAATGTGTACTCGGTCTTCCACTTTACCGCCATTTTGTACGATCGTTCTTTTCCCAAAATCCCACTTTCACATGTGCAAGTCGAGGTTGAGCCGAAATGAGCAACACCGGATCTCACCGATCGTCCATAATATACATGTTGAACATAAAATAATATGTGCAACATTTCTCTTACCTTTGCCACAGGTTCTGCAGAATTTGCAGTTTTCAACATCGATCGCTCCCACAATTAGTGCAATACATATTTGCTAGAATTCTGATCAATGAACTAGTGTTGAGTCAAAGAACGATTGTAGAAAACGGATCGTACAAAATGGCGGTAAAGTGGAAGACCGAGTACACATTGGGGATAGCATTCATTGACTTAGCCGCTGACCAATTGATGTAACGATTTGTATTTGATGTGAGCGATTTGAATTTGATGTGAGCGATTTGAATTTGATGTGAGCGATTTGAATTTGATGTGAGTGATTTGAATTTGATGTAAGCGATTTGTATTTGATGTGAGCGATTTTTATTTGTTGTGAGTGATTTCAATTTAATGTGAGTAACTTTATTTTGATGTGAGTGCTCTTAATTTGATGTGAGTGATTTTAATTTGATGCGAGTGATTTTAATTTGATGTGAGCGACTTTAATTTGATGTGACAGTTGTAGGCCACCGTAGATTTCTATTTGAGAATCTTCATTCAGTGTTTTTTGTGAAATTCATATAAACTAAATCTTGCTAATGAATTATAGCTAGATTTGAAAAACAATGCTTTCTTTAATTTTTAATAACATTGGAAAATGATTCTAAACCTACATGTATTCTTTCATGTTTTTTACTTCTTTTGAATCCATATAAATATCACCGCTCATAGTTCTGTCAGAAAGAGATAAATAATGACCACTCTTTTCCAATAATTATTCACAACAGCAGGTGTGGCTTTGCTTAGAAGAGGTTGGGCAAATTGAGCAAGAGAAACCCAAAGCAAACCTCCATATTGAACAACTTCCCTGTTTTTATTTTGTTTATTTGTGCTTTTGGGAGCATTAGTTCATCAGGACCAGAGAGTTTCCTTGCATTCAGTCCGATTGTTATTGCAGATTTGTTTCCTATTGCATTTCAAGCAAGTTTTTGTTTTTAATTGTTGCTTAATTTAATGCCATACAGATGATACTGAGTCATATCTTATATAATTATGATTAATTGACTACTTAAAGAACCTTTAAAAGGGCTTATCATATAAATGATACGTCATGTACTCGGTTAGTGAAAAATAAATGACATGTTTACACGGATGATACTCAATTAATGAACATTTTTATACTTTCATTTATACTCTCAGAACAGCTTTTCCAGACACATTATCCACAGATAGTTCTTTTTGAAGCACAAGAGCATACAAAAAGTAGCTATTTGCTGCTACAGCAGTCAGAGTATAATGAAGTTCAAGTTTTGTGCCTCCACTTTTCAATTCAACTTCTTGGTTGGTCAGATCTAAGTATAGAATGGGTTAAAGCTTTTCAAATGATTTAACATTAATTGTTGGGCCGCAGCTGAGAAAATCATCAAATTGTTTGCTGGTTCTCATCAATGTTCTGTATGTTTTTGCCACTTCTCTGTCTTGTCTTATTCTCTGTTGTGGATAAAAAACACCACCTTTCACTTTGCACCAACCACGTTTGATCCAACTTTATAAGTATCAAAAACAAATGCATTAAATTCTTATGGTTTCCAATATTTTTGGTTGTATTGAGAGCCCAAATGAACACATGGCTTGTCTTGGTTTTCTTATTGCTGTGCTTATCATAAAACTTCCATCTGGATTTTGTCTGGGAATACTTTTCACAAGTCATTCTTTCAAATAATTCCAAGAATTTGGCATATGGTAATTTTTCAAAAACATTTGTCCACTAGTTGAATTAAATACCATTTTGGAATGAATCTTGTAATAATTAATCTTTCTGGATCAGTTACTCCATTAGCTCTGAAAATAACATGATCATCATATTCAAGTGTTGTTGTGATTCTAATTTTTCCATTTGAACAAATTTGATCCACAAATGATTTAAAGAAACCAAACCTCTGAAAGCCGATTATATTAACTTGAGCTGCAGCTGTTGATGATTGAATAATTTTTTGACTTTTTACAAATCCTTCATAATGGTATACTGCATTTGGCTGGAACATAACATTTCATACTACATATTACCACAGTAGGCATGATTCATCAGCGTCATTTCTCATAATTAAGTTGTGCCTGTTTGAAATCAAATTTGTCTTTCTGTACAGTACCAGTATTTGTGTCTGGAAATGAAGAATTGTTGGTCCAACATCTTTTGCATAAGAAATTGTGTAAATTCAACAAGATTCTTCAAATGTAGGCTCCTGTTGATATCTGGTGATTGATTAAACTATTGTGCTTCTTTGATTATTGCAATATTGTCTGCAGCAGCAAATTGTGCATTAATTATCTGCTCTTTTGCTGACATAAAACTCAGTTTCAAAATACACATTATACCTGTCAGAACCATAACGAATTTTGATGTTGTCAACATTGACCTCATTATTTTTGCTATTTCCCAACCTTTTCCTTGAATGACAGGTTTTTTTTATCCCTGTGCCTTTTTTACTGAATTTATCACAAATTTTTTCACCAAAAACTTGTCCGGTTTTTTCACCAATTTTTTCAGCACACTTTTCTGCAACTTTTGTTGAAGCCTTTTTTCGAATATTCTGTGCTGTTTTTCTAGCTACTGCACTTGCTATTTTGGAAAATAAATCACCTAAACCTTCACCAGTTTGATGAATGTTGTATGTTCCAGTGTCTCTGTTTTTGGTATGTCTCTGCATATTATATGTATACTATCAATCTTCTCTTTGAAAAACCGAAGTCAGAGATACAGTACAGTGCAGGACAGAGTAATGCGAACCAAAACATACGCGAGTAACGCGTCAGCACCAGACGCATAAACGCGTCTGCGTCTATAGGCATATGGGTGAAGGACGCGAATAGAGCAAAGTCATCAGTATGTATGAGCTGGCTCATTGTTTTTTCTATCGTTTATATTTTATTGGTTTTTTTAATGGCCTGGCATTCTAAATTTAGTTGAAAGATCAAATTAACGTGGCGCATCGGCATGTGGCGGACACGAACTGCTAAATTCGTTGATCTGTCAAACAAATAGTAAACTATTAGCCAGTCTTATGTTAACAGTAAACGGGTTTGATAAAACAATTTGTTGCTGTGTCTGAATTATCTCTTTACAGCTTTTAGAACCGAAGATAAAATTTTGCTTGCCGTGACGCTGGCAGTCCGGTTTGAAATCACAAAACCTTTCCCAGAATAAAAATTTAGATTAATAAAACCAACATCGAATGGCACCGTACTCTCGATACCAAACAAAAATCTGAAAAAAGCTTCCAAACTGAACATACGTGTAGAATAAGATTATAAACAAGAGTGAAAAGGTTACGCGTCGTAATCATCACACATGAACTTAATGCCGCGAAGCTTGTTCGAGTTTCGTAACCGTTGCAGAACGTTCAGTGCGGGGTTTGGATTGCATATTTTTCCCTTGGCTGACTACTAGATCAGCTCGGGATCCTACGTAAACCAGCAGCATTTTCGTTCGCGGTCCTTTGCTTCTTATTTATTTGGAGTAACCATTTGCCGAACTAGCTCGTTTGCAAGGAAGTGCTAAATTAATGTAAAACCGTTCCACAATCTTCAAAACAGTCTGATCGCGAGAAATAGTCTTGCGTGGAATGTTGTGTAACATGATGACTTTTCTCGGCGTCATAATGTCTCGCGATGTGACAAGATCAGATTTCAAGTTCGAACGTATGCTAATTTGTTGAACACGTGAGCTCGTAAAAATGTTTTTATCAGGTCTCTTTCAGCGCAGAAACGATACTGTTTTTACAGCCGGCCGAATACTAAACGGACAACTTTGGCCATTCTAAGGGACGACTGTAAGCCGTTCGAACGGGTTAAGATTTTTCTCAAAGGATTTACACAAAAGCCGTTCAAAGAGATGGCAATTTTTTTTCTGAAGGGATGGACAATTTTTCTGAACGGATTACCTAAACCGATGGAAGGCATGCAATTTCTTCTGAACGGTAGCACAAGCCGTTCGAACGCGGGTTAATTTTTTTTCTGAATGTATTTTCCAAGCCGCTCGAACGGATGCATATTTTTTTTCAGAACAGATGATAAACGGCTAGTGAATTGAATTCCGTTCGGGAAACTCAAAAGAGGTCAAAAGAGGTGTGATTTTATCAATCCATTGTTTACCTTTACAATACTGAACATCCGCTTGCTAAGAAAAGTAATTTTTTTGCGCGGCGTTAAAACTTCGATTAAAAACATGGTAGTTTGCTATTTAAATCCCCTCTTTACGCCTCATCAGAGTTAATAGAGAGAACATTTACATGTGTCGGGAGGCTTTGAAGAATGAAGCGTGACACAATAGTTGCTATTCTTATTCAATGACATGTAAATGAGTGGCTGGGTATTCTGAAGTTTAGCCGAGAGAACTATTAACTCTGGCCTCATGAAGCAAGAGATCTGAATGAAATATACCAGTCTTATCTCAAAGGCTGTAGAAATGGTTAAGGCTTTGTTGGATATGTATATGTCACAAACTGCAAACCGTTCAAAAGTTATTTCAAAGTAAAAACAGTCTGTAGGTCAGTTTTAATTTTCTCGATCTTTTGCGCGCGCCGCGATAATTATGAAGAGGGAAAGAACTCTTTGTTACAAACTGCAAACCATTGTAAAGTCATTTCAAAGTAAAAACCGTAGGTCCAATTTTTTTTTTTTTCGATCTTTTGCGCGCGCCGCGAAAATTAGAAAGAGGGAAAGAACTCTTTGTTACAAACTGCGAACCATTGTAAAGTCATTTCAAAGTAAAAACAGTAGGTCCAGTTTATCTTTTTAGATCTTTTGCGCGGGCAGCGAAAATTATAAGGAAGGAAATATCTCTGTCACATACTGCAAACCGTTCAAAAGTCATTTCAAAGTAAAAACAGTCGGTCTGTCGGGTTTTTTTTTCTCGATCTTTAGCGCACGCCGCGAAAAGTATAAAGAGGGAAAGAACTCTTTGTTATAAACTGCAAACCATTGTAAAGTCATTTCAAAGTAAAAACAATCGGACCACTAGTTTTTTTTCTCGATCTTTTGCGCGCGCCGCGAAAGTTATAAAGAAGGAAATATCTCTGTCACAAACTGCAAACCATTCAAAAGTCATTTCAAAGTAAAAACAGTCGTTCCGATTTTTTTATTCTCGATCTTTTGCGCGCGCCGCGAAACTTCTAAAGAGGGAAAGAACTCTTTGTTACAAACCGCAACCATTCTTTAGTCATTTCAATGTAAAAAATGCTCGGTCCAAGTGCGTTTGTTGTAATCGAGAGAGAAGAAAAATGTCGACCCGGTCTGGTCCAGAATCTTCTCTCTTTGCTCTCACGTCTTCATCTAAGTCGTTTTACTCGAGTAAAAGTGCTTGTAGTTGTGGATAACAATCTTGAGAGGTTTAGTCTTCTTCTTTTGTAGTTTTCCTTATGCTCTAAATAAGCGCAAGCATGACACAGCTCAACACTCGTGTGTATGCCATTTTGGAAACGCACTCGATGGCATACGCAGTGGTCTTGGCATTGGAATTGGTTTTACTTTTAATTCAACCAATCCTGCTTTAAAATCAATCAATTAAATCAGATTTTTGAATTTTTTTTTCAAATCTATAATTATTTTTCAGATAACTCATCTCTATGCTATTTAAACAATAGAGTGTTTCTGTGGAGGAACTATCGGCTGATAGTTGCCCCGCGGAAATTTGATGTTCTTAAAACAAGTATGCTAGTTTTAGGAACATCAAATTTCCAAGGGGCAACTATCAGACCGATAGTTCCGAGACATAAACATAAACACTCTATTGTTTTTATTGTTCACCACTAAATTTTCTTTCGCGCCTACAGCTTGTCACAAATGTCAATAATTCGCAACCGCACATTGGTTAAATAATACGTTATACCTGTCAGAATTGAAACGTCACTGTTTTTTCGATCTACCTAACTTCGCGGCCGTCAAACTATTCAAAACTTTTCACTGATGAGTACTATCAATCCAGGTATTTTCTTCGGACGGGCACTATCCATCCGGGTATATTCCGCGGGCGGGTACTATGGGCTGATAGTGTCTCCGCCATACTCATTCTTGCTTTCTGTACGTCATTTACCGGTACCTTTGAAACTTTTCCTTAAATACCCAAATCCCAAGGTCAACCACAAAATTCCCGAGATCACGATACCACCGTATTAAACATCAGAAAGTGTAAACCATTGCATTGTTCAACAGAAACAATTAAATAAAAAAGCCACTCAGTCGAGGACAAACAAAAAAATTAAAATTTTCGTGCTCGCAGCGTCGATCGTCGAATTGGTATCAACGGAGGTATATTTGGGAGCAACTTCAGAATACCCGACCACTTTTGAACGTTAACAAATCGAAGAAAAAACCGAAGTCGAAAAATAATTCAGAGGGCAGTGCTACCGCAGTCCCGTGCTCCCGAAGTCGAAGAATATTTCAAAAAGAGGGCAGTTAAACTAGTGTTTCCGCAGTCCCATGCTCTCGTAGTCGAACAACATTTAAGAGAGGTCAGTTAAACTAGTGCTCCCACATTCCCGCGCTCTCGACGAGAAAGAATAATTAAAAGATAGGGCAGTTAAATCAGTGCTACCGCAATCCCGCACTCCCGATTTAAGAACGAAGATGATATAATTGTTTGAATCTGTGTGTTCACTCGCTAGCGAAGCTGAGATACGCAGGGATATCCAACCTGAATTACGCTTGAAGAAAGAGGAATTAAGATATGACTTTTAATTGAAATTTGAATTACGGTTGACTGAAGAACGAAGAACATATATTTGAATCTGTGGGTTCTATTTAATTTGGAGACTACCGTAAGGGACAGCAAGAGCAGCTATTTAGAGACGCATATTAAGTGGTCGGGTATTCTGAATTCGGGTATTTTTTTGGTAGTTGGGGGGGTAAGAAGGGGAAAAACATGGCAACTGTGCCAGGACACCCATTTTCATAATACTGGCAAACGTTCCATCTGTAATTTTTAACCGAATTTTTGAAATACCAAAAATTTTTAAATAAAATTTGACCCCTCTTTTAGAGTTACATTTCTAGGAAACCGCTTACGTCCTTCGCGGGCACTAGGGCACACCAGTTGGCGATAAAAAACAAGACTGTTGCGCAGTCAGGGTGAATCTGACCCAATATAGATCAAAATTGTAGCACAGTTGTTGTTGTTTTATTTTTTCCATCTTCAGGCCTATGGGGCTTGCGACATAATTCTCAAGAAATCTCAACCGATGTGCAGACAGACAAGCATTGTTATAAAACAATGAAACCTTTTATGTTGATTGCCAGATGATTTACCATAACTCTTGCTACCAAGTGTCGCATTTTAACATTTAGTCCATGCCATTTCTAGAAAGGAAAAAGTTGCAGCTGACCTTTGGCCTCACTATGTAATTTTTTTTTTCCCCTTTTAGACTGTCAAATTGATTTCCTATTTTTCCTCTGTTTGAGGGCGTTTAACGTGTACTTTTCGTTTGGGAAAAGCGAGGTATTTAACTAAAAAAAATACGTGTGTTTGGAAATTACAGAGGGATGAGACCAAATAAAGAATCACGAAGACTCGTTATTATACTGTTATTGATAGCGAGAATACTCATGAACTTTAGCTTTCTTCACGGAAAGACTTAGTAAATGTAAATGAAAAAAAAATTAAATCAGTAAACATGTTTGATCAGTTATTTTGATTCTATTTTTCCATACAGCCTTGCTATCACTGCATTGCATAGGGCTTTACTTTAATATCGCACTCCTAGTAGTATTACAAGATGACAGAAAATAGATCTAGATTTAAGTACTTACGGTTAGCTGATTGGTACAGATAAAACATGAAAGAAAAGGAAGAGTTAATCAATTTTTTTTTATATTTATATAATACCACTGAACCCTGTGAGCTTTAGCGGTGAAAATGAAATTTTCTATATCATGCAAGGGTAACAAAAATAAACATGTTCAAGAAAATTTTTTCGTAAGCCCTACCTTGTATGTTTCCCTTTTCGAGGTCAATTAACATAGTCAATCAAGGCAATGTTCATGGGTCTATCACTATATATTTTATAATGGCCTTTTTTCAAATTGATATACCAACGCTTGAGGAACTTAATATACTCGAGAAAATTCCTAGTATTCATGTACAGCATAACAATTGTCCGCGTTCAGAGTATATTACAGCATTTTATGTTGCAAGGTACAATTCATCGTTTCGTGTCTCCCATTGGACGCATTTGCAATTGATTTTGCCGAACGCTATGATACATATGATGAGTTAATCTCGAAGAAGAAATCGCTGATATCTTATTCCACTAATTACAGTTTATTAAAAGCTAGATCATTGGATAATGCAATTCAAGACTTTTTATTGGCTTAGCCATTATGGTATATCAGCCAATATACCATAATCTACAAATATGATAAACGTACGTGTCAGCTTAAAATTAAAAGGGAGCTAAAAATTTAATAAAATTTAATAAAATTTAATAATTTAATTCAACGTTTTTATTAAAACAATTATTCCACTCGCGCTTGTTGGATATGAGATGATTATAGCCAACGAGGCGCGTAGCGCCGAGTTGGCTATCTATCATCTCATATCCAACAAGCGCGAGTGGAATAATTGTTAATTATATCATATGTTTTTATGGTAACTTTCGCCATCACTAAAATCGCGTTCATATCATTGAGGCTCTTATTCAAATTAAAGACGAACGGATATGACAGCATTCAACCAATAACCAGTTCGTAACGGTGGCCAAGTTACCATTTCAACTTTGTTCATTATTGTAAAACTGTCTTCCCCTATGATATGCCGCCAAGGCTTTATTTCGCTATTTGGAGATGTTCTTGTAAATTGAGTTCTTGTTGGACAATTTTTTCCTTCCTTTCTTTCTTTTTTTTCGAAAACAAGTTTGCAAGTCAGCATTATCATTATTATTATTTAACACTTTCAGCGTGGAAAACGCACAGTCCATAATAAATATCAAAATATATACAAGAATTGAAATATTTAATGAACTGCAATACTTACTGCATTGTTCGTCTGATCCATATCCACAGTCCCAGTCCCTATCGCAGCGATAAGACGCAGGGATACACTGTTGTTGATTTGCACAAGCAAACTGATCGCCTCCGCAAGTTACTGTGAAGACGATGAAAAGGAACACACGAGTCGTGATAAATCATTGACACTTAATGTACATTGTTATGAAAAGAATAGACAAAGAATGTTAAGGGCAACATCACGACTCATGCACGCGCTGTCAGAATTGAAAACCCATGAATGGGCGGTCGGCAGCTTACTTTCAGAGATTGATCTTTTGTGACTGACATTGTGCAGTTACATTTCCCTGGAGATCACGTTTGATGACCAATTTAACTCCACGGAATGGTGTCCATTCATTCTTTTTTTTTCTGTTTACCGTAATGGTTTTATTGAATTCAGCATTTAATTTTGTTATCGTTGATTTAACGTTTCTGTCGGTTTTCCTAAAAACCGATCGTACCCGATTTTTTTTTTCCGTAAGGCACTTACGGTGGTTGGAATACCTTTAATAGCGACGCGTTTGACCTCTTCTTAGACTATGCTGTAGACAATCTTATGATAGCATAGCATTTCTGCATTTCTTACTTGTAAAAATTCATTACCTCTAGTCACTGACATTTCGCCTGTTCTTTGAGGATATATTATATATTTTTTAATAAGGCTATCTTCCCCGAAAGCTGTTATCTTTGTATTTTGTCGACTTCCCGATAATGCGAGTTTGAGCGAGCTTTTATGCTTATTTGTATTTGATACTTTAGACTCGCAGAATATAACTGTTAGATTGTCAGACTGTGCATTCGTCGAGTGAGAAAGCCCTGAAATTCATTGAAGCTCTCGGGAAACGAGCAGAGGGAAAAGGGTCCACATTCTGAATATTGTGAGGAAACAGTTGCTGCTGACCCTTGAACTTCCCATTTTTTTTTTTTTTTTTTTTTTTAAGGTCAGTTTGCTTTCTCATTTCCGTCAGTATGAATGCCTCAGCAATGGACATTTTTTTGGAAGAAAAGCAAAATTAAAAAGAAAAAGAATTGCGGAGGATTGAGAAGGGATAAGGAAGACACAATGATGTTTTTTATAAGTTCTGGCTCTCTTGACATAAAAACACAGGAATTTTAAAATAAAATTTTATTCTCCCGTGCAGCCTCCCTATCAAGCATTGGGTGACTGGCTGACTTTGTTCTTGTTCCACATTTTTTTTTTTATTCCTTCTCTAAAAAAAAAAAATTTCAATTTCAGATTCCCTCTTTGTGGCTACATGCAAACCTATTGCAAACCAGAAGACAAATATGAAAGGCACATTCATAATACAACATTCGTTTAATGCTGCTTTTATTAGAAAATGTATGGAAACGATACACAAATAACATCGCTGAAGATACCTACCATTAGCTGATTGGTGCAGGTAAAAAAAGGGAAAAAAAAGGAAAAGTTAATAAAATGATCATATAGTCTTATGACTACCATTAAACTCCATTAACTTATGTGGTAAAATCAAAATTTGATTGGCCACGGGCGGCAACAATTTGTGTAAAGAAGAATTTATCCGTGAGCTTCACATTCAGCAACTTCAGGTATCACTTATGTTGTGACCGCTTGTGCGTTCGCTTTTTTTATGGTCAATTTTCATAGTCAATAAGGGTAATGTCAGAAGGGGACTTCATTTTCTATGATAACTCTTTTTAAAGAGGCTGTATCCTCAAGAAACCTCATAGTATATTGGATATAAATCCAGTATTCTACCTTGCATGGTACAAACCACCGTTTCTGGGCTCCTATTAGATGCATTTTTTTTTCACCGAAACGGTCTCTCGCAAATAAAGTCATTTCTACCTCTTTAAGACTGCTTATTTCATTCGCTGTTCAGGAGACTGCAGCTATCACAAGAATCGCTTTAAAAATTATTGAAAATCTTTATCCAGAGATGGACGAACGTGATAGAAGTAAAAAAATAACCAGTTCAACATCGTTAAAATGTACTGCATACAACTTATGTCAAAGCTTTATTTCGCTGTTTTGGAGCTGTTCTTATAAATGAAGTTAGTATTTTATATTTCTTTCTTCTCTTTTAAAAAAAAGGAAAAAGTAGCTGCAACACCATTTGAAGAGAGTTCATATACCTTCCAAGTCTCAATCTCAGAGTGGAAAATGCTCAACTCGCAACAAATGTACAAGACTGAACAGGAGTTGAAGTAACCCAATCAACTACACTACTCACTGCATTGTTCATCTGAACCATCAGAACAGTGACGGTGGCCATCACAGCGCCTACTCTCCCTTATACACTTTTCTTGATTTGCACAAGCAAACTCAAAGGCTCCACAAGTTACTAGGAAATGATCAGAAGAATCAATCGAATCGTGAACAATCGTTGATACTTGTGGTAAATTTCTACAACTAATTCGACAATGAATAACAAGGTCATTTTTGTTTCGTTTAACTAAGTTGATAATGTAAATAGGCTGCCGTGAAGAGTTTCAAAGCTGACATGGTGCTCTTACTTTTTTTAAAGATTACGTTTGATAGCCGATCAACTTTAGCCTGCGGAATGGGCGTTATTTTATTTTTTTTTTTTGTGCTTTTCACTCGGGCGGAGCCAAGCGTGAGACGAGCTCGAAGTGAAAGTCACATGCCAGGGAAGGGGCGCAAAAATAATTACACCTGTACGATGCTATTGTTCAAGCTCTTCCGCCCCCAGACACCGCTCCAGTTACCAACCAATCACAGCGTTTAAAAGAAGGGGCGCGAAGTGCTCTGTATACAAGCCACACGCGAGGCCAATCCCACACGCTCAGTAGATCTCATTAATGACATTGAGTGTGTGCTATTGTTTACAGTTGTTGTTTAAGGTCAAAAGTGTTTTTATCCCCAATTTCTTTCCATTTGTGATTTTCAATACCTAATCGATGCATTTCCTTTACCTATAATTCAGATGGCTCGTTCGGAATAAAACGAAGGTTTTCGTGAATGGCTTTGTCCATACGACAGCATGATACAACCACCGCACCATGATATCACGAGATCAATTGAGTAGCTCTGTTCATATATGAACAGAGGAACAGCTTGGACAATAATGTGGGTAGAGGCGCTATTTTTTTTGCGCTCCTCCCCTCCGAATGTATTAGTCACCACTGGCCTTTTACCTCAGATGTAAAGTCTTTTTCTTTTTTTCCGCTTTTTTCCCCATATAATGTACGCATTATATAGTTATTTGATTGCGACCTGTTGTCACACATAGTGAGTGAATCATTTCTGTCAAAATTTATAGACATTGCAATGAGAGGTTTATTAGTCTTTCTAAAATAAGTTGAGTCCTCCAAGATCTCCTTCAGATCCAGAAAAGCCTATTCAGAAAAATTTTGGAATTTGTTTTTTCAATCTTCTCTATCGGGTTAAATTTTTATATGCAAATATTCCCTTTACTTATTAGGGTATAAGTGGTAGCTAAACATAACATAATAATAGAGTAACATACTTGCAGATGTGAAGGGAACAGCCAGCAGCATGAGCAGTAGAACAGCCTGTGGTTTCATGACAATCTATGCGGAAAGTCAAAAGGTTATTTAACTATTTATTAATCATGTTTTTATTCGGGGGGGAGGGAGAAGAACAAACATTACAATAACCTGCTGAGTGTTGTGAGCCGATGAATAGGGGGAAAAAGAAGTTGTTAGGTCTTACCCACTGTTTAAAGGATTTCTATATATAAATAAAATCATTTCCAGGAAGTAATTAAATTGGAGAGAAAAACCTTGTCTTTCTAAACTAATGTTTTCACAATTGTCATGTTTTGACCGTCTTCCGCTTTGTTGCCGACATTGTGCAAAAGCTACGAACTTTGTTAGTCCGCTCCCCGCACTGTTTTTCTTGCACGGGATAGAAGCGGGCAATCTTGAGCGAGCAAAATGGGTCCATGTTGCTTGTAAGGGTAGCCAATCAGAGCACAGGATCACTTCTTCCTGCCTGCGGGCGCTACCAGCTAAAAACTGAAAAGCGGTAATAGACCACGCAGGATGTTGGAAGAATACCAGAAAGTTTGGTGTAACACGAGGTGCAGCCAAATGGTTTACAAACTTTTCATTCCTATGATTTTTTTTGCTCTCTTTTCCTCTTTTTTTTAGTTTTGGTTCTCTTCCTTTTTAATGAACTGCTTAAAGATGAAATGCATCAGTTATTTCCTTTTTTGTCAAGAGAAGAAACAAGTGAGCGTTCGAATATAATTCAACAACAGTCGACCACTTCGATCTAAAATTAAAGAAGTCCATAGAAGCAACGCTCATTTTACTAGCATTAATCAAAAATAAAGCATACAGAGGCAAAGTACGCTAAAAAAAGATATTGACCCAAAAATGCTTAATATACAGAGAAATGTTAATAACACAACATTAATATTATGCTTTTCAAAACTCTTTCTTGGTCAGAACTATAATCAGTACTTGTATGATACTGGAGAGCGCTTAAAAACCTTTAAAACAATCAGCTTAAAATATTTATTTAACAACGAAAGAAAGGAGCAAACCGACGGGCAAAACTTACTCGCGGCACTTCATCAGCAGGTTAAGAGCTGAATTATAAAACTAGTAGCAATGTTCTCAATGCTTCAAACGGAACCAAAATAAATAAATAGACTACCTTTATCGAGGATGTTTCTCTGAGAATGAATAGATCCTCACCAAACAATGTGGAAAGTCGCTGAATATAAATATTCGTTCCGTGATGACATAAGCCGACAAAAATGAAGACTGTGCTGTTTACTTTGCATAAGGATGTATTTCAGAATCCAATAATCATTTATGTCGATGACCTAAATTCGGATCGAGCCAATAAGAGGACACGAACATTGTGGGGTTGCGACCATCTGGAGGACTAAATTAACTTCTGAATAAACAGTTTTATGGAACTAGAATTTTATTACCACTTTGTTCTGTAATAATATTTAATCCAGCACTTTGGAAAACTTACAGCTACTCACATCGACAGTTTCTGAGAAATCTTATGGCTAGAAGAGAGCTTGTGACAGCGCCCTTACGCATGAAACGTTGAAGGCGTTTCAAATGAGAAATTACCTTAGACGCTAAATATTTCTAAATATTTCCCGTGAAAATAAATAATTACGCGCATGGTTAGGACTGTTCTATTAGGATAGAAAAGGCGAGAATGATAGTAATAATTGCGGTGATGACGATGATGATAAATGTGATAAAATATTGACAAACATTCTAATAAAATAAATAATAATAACCTATAGATGGATAGACAACATGTTGTTTTAGTGTTTTTAAAGACTACGGCTGATCGGCTTTCAAAATATTGTTATCTCTGTTGATCAATTTAAGTATATACACCCACTGTTTGTTTCTGTTTCAGAATTGCAAAGTGTCTCCAATTATTTGTTTTATAATCATAATTATTATTGTTATTATTTTCCTTCCTTATTTTTCGTTTTGTGTATTTTTTTAAAGCAAAATGCTTACTTGGTTATTTTTTCTCATTATTTTTATCCTTTTTCAAGACGAAAATCGCGTGAATGTTCAAATATTTAACAAGTTCCACAAGCACGCGTTGGATATGAGATGATAGATAGTCAACGAGGCGCGTAGCGCCGAGTTGGCTATAATCATCTCATATCCAACCAGCGCGAGTGGAATAATTGTTTTATTAAAAACGTTAAATTAAATTATTGAATTTTATTAAATTTTTAGCTCTCTTTTAATCTTAAGCTGACACGTAGGCTTACCATATTTGTTGATAATGGTATATTGGCTGATATACCATAATGGCTAAGCCAATAAAAAGTCTTGAATTGCATTATCCAATGATCTAGTTTTTAATAAAAGCTGTTAGTTGACTAACTCTAAGGAAAGATGATGAGAAAACAGGGGTGGGGTGGGGGAAGGTAAACTCTTTAGCTCCCAAGGTCTGATTGTTACCCCTCCCCTCTAAGTGCTATATATTTCTTTGGAAAGTAAATACAATAATTCGATGTTCGATTGACATAACAACTTCGAATTTCTACCTGATAAGTCGGAGTATTCTCATTACCTGTTTGCTGGATAATGTATACATATTGTAGGGTAACTTGCATAGTAATTACTTCTGGGAGTTTAAGTTAACCAATTTCTCTTCCCCTCGGTTACAAATGGAATTAAAAATGGTTACAAATGGTTTTAAATGGAATAAATACATGAAAAACAACAACAACAACAATAACAGTTCATGGCTGGTATTATGCGGCGCTACGTCTTCACAAAGACTCTTCAAATAATTTCGGGAATTTTCAGACAAAATCGTTGAGCGTCGCGCTTGGAGTCTCGTTTGCAAACATCTGTTGATACCTTGAATTTTGTAAAAATGACTGTACTCTTATGAAATAAAGACCAAATGATAGAAATAAAGAGCAAAATACAGAAAGGTTCTGTTAATCTTTACGCAGATATGTTTGTAATGTTCCGTCGCTACCAATCTCGCGCGGTCAGTACTGCGTGTTGCAATTACATTGGCAAAGGCTCAACCAATTTGTTGTTTTGGTATGTATGTCATGCTGTGGTTATGTCCCTAGTATAGATGTATACAAACCTTCAAATGGAAAAATTATTGAAGTTTTCAAATTAAACGTTGAAGCAAAAGACGCAATGACTTTCATACCTTGGCTACTCATCATTAGATATTACAATCCAACTGATATGAGTGGAAAAGAGATACTAATAACGCGCGATTTTACAAATATCCTGCGATATTTGGACAATTGGCTAGTTGTGTGTGTTATAGGACTATATGCAGACCAATCCAGGGATAATCAGTTAAAAAAAAAGAGTTGAGGAAAGCCTGAATTGGACTCGGCTAATAGCCTCGTCCAGTTTGCCTGTCAGGGGAATGTGTTGAAAATTGTACGGCACGTAGTTCTGTTACTCACCGATAATATAGTCAGTCTGTTGTAATTGGGCATTGCTCAGTCATGCTTAAACCCTTCAATGTTTTAAAACTGTCCAATTAAAGATTATTTTGAATAAATTGATCAACGATTATCTATAGATGTATAATATCTCAGGTAGCTGAAATGTTTTCGAACACGATGGCTGATCTGCAATCAGTATATTATTATTTCTGTTGATTCAAAATTATACTTATTACATCATAATTCTTTAACCTAAGCCAATCAAGTGAGAGACCCATGACGCTTCCAGTCATCTGGTGACAAATGAATTAAAGTCTAGTAAAGTCGTTAGACAGTTTCAATCAACACCTCTCAAGAAATTTTTCCATTTCCAACAGCTCTCAATTTCGTTTGCTTTGTTTTTATAGTTTTGTTTGTTGTTTTGTTTCTCATTTTAAATTTGTCTCGTTTAATTTTTTTTTCCAGTGTGTATTAATTCTTCTTTCATATTGTATTCTTTTATTTTTAGGCAGTTATCAGTAATTGGCAAGCGTTTAGTTGCGGTCAAGCGGTCAAGAAAAATGGAAGTTTTACGCCCACTACGCTAATTAACCAAAGTACATAATAATGTCACTCCACCGACAGGCGCCGAGACAAAAAGATGCTCAGCATGGTCTTTTAAACACAACGAATATATGAAATTCATGTATCTGAACTGCGGTTATAGAAACGTATTTGTGAACGATCGTCGTAGTAAAGAACACTATCTAAGCAATAGTGAAAAACAGACCTGAAAAAATTCAGGCCTGTACGGGATTCGGACGACCGACCTCTGCGATACTAGTGCAGTGCTCTACCTAAGCCAACTGGGAGCAAGTCATCAAATTTGTCCGACATAAACCCCTAACATGATAAATCAAACACAACAAATGCATGAAATTCATATATCTGAACTGCGGTTATAGAAACGTATTTGTGCACGATCATAGCAGTAAAGAGCACCTTTTAAGCAATTGTGAAAATCAGACCTGAAAAAATTCAGGCCTGTACGGGATTCGAACCACTGACCTCTGCGATACTTCTGCAGCGCTCTACCAATTGACCTAACAAGCAACTGGGAGCATGTCATCAAACAAGTCCGACATAAAAATTTCTCCAATTCACGATCTTTCGATGGCTCTAAGGAAATATATCAGGAAATGTCTCAGCAACAAAGTAAAATGTTGAAAGTCTGGTGGATCAACGGAAGTAAACGAAATACTGAACTGAAAGTGTTTTAGGTAACCAGGCAACCTCGACGCTCCAGGGTCACAAACTTTATAAATTAGATAGATAGATCGTTTATTAAATATTACTTTTGCAGTCGTAAAACTGAATTGCGTGTTTTACAGATAACATTGGTTAACACATAGAGCTAAATACATTTATATAAATGTAAAAGCCTAATATGATAAATCTAGAATATGTGATTATCTAAAGTTAAATTAGACTCTCTTTGAAGCTTTAGGAGCTATTATGCGCACCCTGGGACATAGCATAAAAGAAAGAGCGTCGAAAACGTTCCGTGTAAGAACATGCAAAATTATATATCTCTTGACGCCTTAAATTATGACTAGATTTTTTCCTTGATGGCAGAAGATGGCACAACTTATGCTCGGGATTATTAGCGATGGATTCGGACAAATGATGACAGAGTTCTATGCGTCTATCATACAAAGTTTGCAGGCCTAGACTGTCAAGGCATTCCCAATATGACATTTCAGGTGAAATTATGGAAAGCACACGTTTCTGAATTCTTTCTATATCCTCATTAAGATAGGCCGGGAGTGCATGATGGAACACTGGAGCGCAGTATTCTAGTATAGGTCTAATTGTTGTACAATAAAAGTTCATAATGTCAGTAAGGGGAACACGGGCCCTTTTCAAGAGGACAATAAAATACAGGCGCTTATTTGCTTTCTTAATGCATGCAGTCTGCAATGTGATTGTTCATTTCAAGTCACTGGATATCGTAACACCTAATATCTTCGCGGGGTCGGTGACAGGAAGCTCGTGACCATCTACCTCGAGAGGGGAGAAGTTATGAGGGTTAATTATCTGCTAAAAGAAGGCAAACTTGGAGCGGATCCATCGAAAATATCGAAATAATCAGGAACACTAACAAGAAGCTAGCCCATTGTAATGCTAAAACGGATGACTGAAACAAATATTACATTGACAAATTCGACTGCAAACTATGGTTTTTTTACACGTGCAAATGCTCTGCACCTTAAACATAGTAAGGCAACGATACTCTGAAAGTTGATTTCAAAGGTGAATTAACTAACCAAAGGCAAATAAAACGTCCAAGAAAATCATCTTGATCTTGTTCGTTGTGGAAGGCTGCTATCTGCTAAGAGTCGGACCCTAAATAATGCTGCAAGTCGCCTCACCCGTGAGATCCTTGTTTAAGCCACAAAGGTTTTTGGGATCGCCACGTAGCTAACATCGCATAAAATTCCTGGAAGATAATATACGGCGAAGGGTTGTTTTAATGTCCGAGAAAACTGTTTTGGAGAGAAATCACTTTTTCGCCACAGAGGAATGTAGATGGATTTTGTCGATGTTGATGCGTACTCAGCTGCTGCACCGTTCATGATCGCCGAATGGATCATGGCAGAAAGTGTGTAGGGGCAACACAATAGAAACCATCTCGACTTTCCCGTAAACCAATCTGGGATCTCTTCGATTTCAAGGTTTCATTTGTCGGAGATCTAGGAAGGTCGGGAAACAGTAAAATTACCGATCGTCTACGATTTTCTTGACTTACGAAAACCATGCATTACAACTAAAAAACCGAGAGTTATTAGGTTATTTAGTAAGCAGCGAGATCAGTAAAGTTACTGTATGCCGAGGTCAGAGATACGACCTCAAAGCTCCAGTGCGACATTTCATAAACTGCTTAACGAAAGCTAAACATTTGAAAAACAAAAGACACGGATGTGGCCATTTTAATGAAATTAACGAACAGAGACTGTATGGAAACCGACGGTTGACTGATACGAATGAAACAAATTTCGGCATGGATTCGATTGCAAACTATCTTTCATTTGTTTTCAAGCGGTGTAAACCAGTGTTTGAATTCTGAAAATTGGACGCTTTTACGGCACAAAACAGTAATACACTGAAAATTGATTGTAAATGCAAATTAACTCACCTAAGACAAATAAATTGATAAAGAAAATCATCTTGATCCTGTTTGATGTTCAAAGGAACTCCGCTCAGACTGTTTTGTAATGCAATAACACTTTCAGTCTACTTTCTCGTCAATTAGTTGACCAGACGAAATCATGATTACCCTCTTCCACACTCTACACCACACAGACAAACGAGACAGCGAATCTGCTTCGACATCTTTTACCAGGAAACGAATAACTTATGAGAGGTCAAGGAAAGCTTCCCGGGCGGGAGGGAGTGTAAAAAAAATCCAACTAACTATGAATAGGACAGATGAATTCGAACCCCGCAAGGTTGTCTTGAAGGGGGGGGGGGGGTTATAGCAATGTAAACTTAGCTCTTCGTTGTGGAAAAGAACTTATTAAGGAAAACAACCACAGCAACTGTAAGTCTGTTCAAAATTGCTGACTTTTGTTCCTTTTTTGCCTAGTTGGGGTATCTCGAAGAAATCTCATTTGTTTCAAGCTCAACTCTGCGGACTATTCATGCAGAGGAGAGAATTCAAAACGACTAAAATGCTACCTACAGAATCCTCAATTGTTTTTTAAGTTTCACGGCCCGTTATGACTGACGGGGAAGTTTGGGATAAAGGAGCAAGGTCGAGCAGGATTTTGAAAAACGTTCGGCAAAAAAATCCAAGAGTTCAACAGTCTTTAATTAAAAAATTGTTTTAAGAATGACTTATTTTAAATAAAATGACCTCTTGAACTGCTGTTAGTGGGAAAGACAATTCAATATGATACCTGGACACTAGATTTGATAAAGGGAACGAGAAATGTTTCTATCGTCATCAAAGTGATGGCTCTTTTAACACAAAATCCGTGACTTTCAAAAGTAGTTCTATTATGGGACTTGTCAGGGGAAACTTGGTGGAGAGTTTCTTCTTTACCACTGGCTTTCTGATGTAATATCTGCAACATTTATGAGACAACAAAAAATATTGATGGCAATGATTCAACAGAAATTTAAAGGTTCACCCGTTTAATTTGCCCTGTCATTTCTTCTGCCCCTCATCATTTACTGTACGACAGTAGTTCATCATTTATGCTTGTTGGCGTTACAGAACAAATCTACTTGAACTAATTTTTTGTTTTGTTCTGTTTTTTTTTTTATTTATTTATTTTTTTATTTCTAGTTTTAATTTTCATCTACTCTTTTTAAGGTTGTTTTTTTCAACCAATGACAATTAAGTAAGTTTTGATTACTCCCACTCCGATGGGTCCCCTCTTATAAACCCCTCAATAATTCCACTCCCCTCGTCTGCAAGCCTTTGAAATTAATGAACCTTCCAGGGTATCTTAAAACGCTTACTATAAGCTATCAAATATTACAACTGCAAGAACAATTGCGGGAAAAATGGCATAAAAGAAACGCTCGCCATTCATTCTCAATACTACAAAAAAGCCTTGTCAACAATAATGGCCAAACAAAACTTGCTAGATCAGAAATTGAACACGATGGCGCGCTATAAAAGGTAGTCTTCCCTTGGAAGAAGGGAAGACCTAGGCTCATTTGTCACTCACCATTGACGTGTGCGGGTCGAATTGAAATGCTGGTAGACGAACAAAAAGAGCTAATGAGATATCTATTGTTTACTTCCACCAGCATGGTGGCATGAAGTAATGTGCGAACCACCTACTTCGATCTCAAATTTACCGCCACAAATAAAGACAGTTTCCATTGGAGAAAGGAAATACAAATCTCAAAAATTCTTGTATTGTGATGAAGACATAAAACAATTTTGAGGAATGTGCCCGCTGTTCACTGCTTTGGAGTACCTGTAGCTCAAGCTGACTTGCCTCTAAGAGTTCTACATCACACGACGGTTGATTGACAAATGGTCCAGTGGAACCTAAGGCTCCATTTATAGCGCGCCCTCGTGTTTAAAAGCAAAATCAACTGCACTATTGACTACGAACAGTCCCAGCTTTTTCGGCGAAGTCCGTGGCGCGATTGTCTAAAAAAAAAAAACATCCACTCGGGTCTCCATTCATTTTTTTTCCCCTAGTGCCACGTACTTCACCGAAAATGGCGGACTGCTCATAGTCTACTGCACTATCATACCTAAATTCTTCTGCGTATCCAACTCGGATTTGATTCTCAACCACTGCACCATATTCCAGAAAATTCTTGAGCACGTAAAGTTGTCGGTAAAGAAGAACAGCTTCGACAGGAGACAGATATCCGCCAGAAGATAATACTAATAACGTTAAACGTTCCATGATCCTCAGCACGAAACATTTCTGAAAAATGAACGAAAAATATTAACATTTGATTGCGATACACTTTTGTTGTCGTCAGACACAGATTGACCACATGATTAAAGTTTGAATTAATAAGCGCTACATGTCAATCACCGCCGTAAAGAAGGAAAACTGTTTTTTTGCACGGTCCGAATAGAGCGGATGGGAGTTTAGGAAAGATGCCTTTCGCCATCTTGAAACGAATTGCAATTACTTAAACTTTAAAATCTCAGTGTTTCTATAATGCTTGGAATAAGCAATCTTCTCTGAATGTTTGTTTCTATTTTGCCTCAACCCTTTGACTGCCATGAGTGACCAAGGCAGAATTTCTCCTTACCATATCATTACAACATCAAGTAGACAAGTGATGAGAATGAAGAAAAAATAGGTCCGCAATGCGTACATGTGTGGCTTACGAAATTGAGCTGCTTTTTAGTGTCTGGTGTCATAATGAGTTTCTTCTAGAAGAGCTAATATTTGATTAAGGCTGGATAGTTTTTAATATTGTTCCTGATCATCAATAAAACAAGATGACTAGCATACAGTAGTACTGAAACGTTCACTTTCAAGTTCAGAGTTAATGACCAAACTTTTTTATGGAGGTCTCATTTTCACAACAAAGGTTGCACCGGTAACATGAGGATTTTAGGAACTAAAAAAAAACGTCCGCATCCTCTCCCATAGTGGCCTGAAAAATTCAGTCATGAATTTGTTTACGTAACAAAGTAAAATTGAGTTCTGAGGTTTGTAGGTTAATTGTCTTTTCCAAGTTAAGTTTATTTTGGTCAGCTACTGAGTGTATCAATCAGCCCAACCTACTTCGTATAAATCTGATTGGTTTCTAGTGTGATCTATTGATGCTTAGCCTAGTTTACATTTGTACTTGAGTTTTGCACTAGTGATACATGAAAAAGGCACCTAACTGTTTTCAACCAGTCAAGAGTGTAATTTTTCATGTATATCAGTATTGCGATGAATTAACCAAGACAAAACAAGTAACTGAAAAGGAGTTGTAGTCTACCAAATAGACTACCAAACAGAAATCTTGGATCATGACATAGTGCAGTTTACACTTTGTGTAAGCCACACAAAAAAACTAATTAGTTGATCCAATACCAAATTCTCAGATCAAACATCATAAGAATTGTTTGGCTGACAGTAATGAGAATTACTAATGAGATCAGGGAGTGAAAAGGTTAAGGAAGGTTGGTCTGTGAATTGGAAATTTTGAGCTCATATAAATCGAATTTAAACAGAATTACCTATAACACCGTCATATGAACCCCTCAAATGTACAAGCAACTTTTGAAAGAGCTAGCGAGATACTTAATGTCCTTAAGTGAAATACTCACTGTTTGTTCTTGGGCTTCGACAATCTTTATGAGCCAAAAAATGTTTAGAACATTGTCTTCTACTGAAAAGCAGTTGGCCTGAAATAACAAGAAACTTAATCTCATAAAGTTATCATAAATTCAGTCCAGTCACTCTAGCCATTGTTCACTGTAGTAAGAATGTAAGGATGAGTTACAAGGTCAACCCTGCATCAGAGTTAACAATGAGTGACTAGCATCTGATTTCTCCTTACGATGTCATCCCTGAGTCATATATTACAGTCCCAAGAATGTAAGAAATGATCACCAACTAAAGAAACTCTTGACTGTTTAACAAATTCTCCTTGTTGTGAGCTTAGGAAACGTGTAAAGAAACAGAAATCCTAATGAACGACACTGCCCTTAACATCCATATTTATATTCTCCATTTCTCTATACATCTCCTGTGATACCGGCAAGGAGAACTTGTTTGACAATCAGGAAGTCCTTTTGATAGCGATCATTTCTTTCATTCTCATCACCTAAATGTTCAATTTAGGGGAGGTAGTTTCAGGAGCAATGAGATGTTAGTCACCCTTAGGAGTTAATGGTTTTCAAACCTAACCTGATGCACAGCACACATCAGTTCAAACAGAAGCGAAGTAGCATTGTCCAGAACTTCTCTCAACAGTTTATCAGTCTGAAAAGAAACAGAAAGTACATATAGTGATAACAGCAGATGTCTCATTACATTTTTTAGTACCAAGGCATCCTCACGAGAATTACTATGCGAGAAATTATTTCGAGAGTTGGATTCCTTTAAGTCCCAAGCAAAGGTAAGCAGAGAATGATACTTAAGTATCCTGGCGCTGATGTGGAGGTCCTGCCTTCTAATGAGAACCCAGGAGGAGTCCACAAACAAAAAATCACCATGAAGTGAACCCAGAGGATATAAAGGGAGGACTGCACAAAAAGTCCCCAGGTTTTTGATAAAGAGCATCTACAACACATTATGTTTTATTTTTTTTCGTTAACACTTCATCACCCAAAATTTCAGGAGTCACTATAGGGTGGGGCCTGAGCCCGAGTTGGTTTGGCCATGCACAGTTTAGTAGACTTACAACTCGTTAGTTGTGTCCTTGCTTATTTTGTTTGTGATACAACCAGGACGGGCTGTAGCAACTGTGTACCCTTGTAGATGTATTTGAAAACAATAACCCTACCTCTTGTTCCCTATCTCCCACTGTAAACATGTTCTTGTCAGCTCCTGACAACAACAGTTGAGCTACTGGAGAGATACCAACTGGTTGCTGTGATGTGGTTAAAGGATGAAGAACAATGCATTTGAGAAGATCCTTGATAGCTTGTCCTCTGTAAAAAGAAAGCACTTCAACTGAGCCAGTGTCTAGATAATTAACAGAGTGACTTGTGTACAAATAACACTTTAACTAGCCTGCTTGCAGGCAGTAGTTTGTGTTTTCAAGTGTGAGATTCAGCTCGGCGAGTATTCAGCCCAGGTTCAAGCCCTGCATGGCCAGGAACATTGTGTTGTTCTTAGGCAAGACACTTTACTCTAATCGCTTCATGCTACGGAAACTGGAGTTAAGCGCCTACCTGAAGGGGCCTCGGAATCCTCCAGCAATATGATAAAGGTTGTTGTAAAGTAGTTACTTACAATAATTAAGATGCCTCAGCATCACCAACTTACTTGTGTGCTTTTATGACCATCAATCGTGTGGATAGAATGTCTGTCTCATGAAACAGACATACTAATGTCTCAAACAACACCACAACCAAGCTGCAAATGATTAAAAGAAAAATTTCAACCAAACCTGAAAGTACAAAGTTCCAGAGGGGGATTAGCGGGATTTCCGAAGATCGAAAGAAAGTACCGCACAAAATTTACGTCCAATTGGTAGCAAATAATTGTACCAGGATAAGTGCTATGTGAAATGACCATATTTTTTTGGAAAGAAACTACTTGTAAGTATGACTGACAGCAAGATTGATAAAACAGCTGCTGAGGGCCCGAAATAATTTCCAAAGAAATAAAACTCACTTTGAACTCTCTTACATCTTATGGTCTCATTCGCTGTCTTCTTCATTTTCTCGCTGTCTCAACCATACAGACTAGACTAGACACCCTATATCCCCCCTTAAGTTGGAAAAAGGGGTCCACTGGGCCCTCTTTGACCAATTTCTTGGAATAAAAACCCTCAGTGCAAAGCGCATTTAATTTGCAAAAAAAGAAAAAAATTCAACCGCTAATAGAACTGAGTTACAGGAGAGCAAATATTTTCTGTTCCGCACGACCCAACTCAGCATTACGCATTTTATCAACATGATTGTCGCTCTATTTCTATCTTCAGGGTTTGTACACTTTTTCAGGCCAAAGATTCAAGGACTTTTCAAGGAGTCTCTAGCACCGTACTTAGACATTTCAAGGACTTTTTGTAATGACAATTTTACCTCAAAACCAAGAAATATGAAAAATGTTTCTGTTAACAACTATGTTTTGGGTTTACCGATGGTGCAAAACAAAAGCAGATATATTTCAATGTTGTTCAATAAAAAATCAAGGACTTTCAAGGACCCTAAACAAAACTGAAGTACTTTCAAAGCCTTGAAATCGGCCTCCTGAAACTCTAGGGTTTTCAAGGGTGTTTCAAGACACGCACGAACCCTGTATCTTTCTAGTTTTAGTTGCTGCTCGCTTTTCCAACCCCTGCTCGCATAATCTCATGCAGCCCTCATAGGGATATTTTCATTTGCCGCAACCAGTTTCCCCAGGCTTATTGGATTCAATATGCACTACCCTCATATCCTACACTGCACCTTTCAAAAGTTTTAAGTCAAACTATAAGTAGCATCTTTTGTGCTCTTCGCAAGGTTCCTTTGTTGAGTTCATCACCTTCTTAGTATCATTGACAAACGAAAGCCAGCCATTTTGAAATGTAACACACCTGTTTAGTATAATTGTCACGTGCGAGGTGATTATAGCGAGATAGATTACAATCCCTGACTAATCAAAGTGCAAAAATCTCTTTCATCATCAGCGTAATTATTCTAATTTTCAAAATGTTGCACAGAGCAACATGGGTGATATGAAAATAACACTTACTCAAGCTTATCCTCTCTATTGCTTCCTTTCTTTTGCGATGATTGGCTGTGGGATTGAGGCATGTATTGCTGTAGTTGACCCACCATGAACACAAAGAGATCTGCTGACTTAATTTGACATGCATTCAATAATTGAAGCAAAGGATCCAGATAGGAAACCATAAAACATGTAGTGTAAGGGGGTCACTATGGTGCGAAACCAATCAGAGAAGAGGATTATGTTCCACCGTCACCATACTGGATGCTATTCCAGCCATATAATGGGTTAGTTTGCACCACATGTTACAAAATACTCTTCTCTAATGGTCAGGCAGCACAGTGCCCCCTTATACTGTCAACTGAAAGCAAAGTCATAATTTAAAACACTGGCCTGTAATTCAGACTACCTTTGTTGAAAAACGATTGTGTTACTGTTGCGTGACATCCGGTCAGGCTGTGCCGAGTTGTAATTTAAAAACATTGGCCTGTCACTCAGACTACCTTCAATGTCCACTTTATTGTTTACAGTCTGGTGCGTAAACATTCAAGGAAGTGCGATTGCAATGAACAAATTGGGAAGCATATTAGTGAGTACTCCCTAAATGGTACAAGTGCCTCAATGCCTTCTACGAGTAACATTCTCCTTTCTGTCTGATTTATCAAAAGCTCAGATCAAGCAAATCTACTGAGCACTACTGCTACTGCTCGTTATTCGATAAATTTGCACAGTGATGCGACATGTGTATGTGTAGCATGATAGCTTTTTTCACTGACGTGTAAATTCTCCATTGTCGCTTTACTCCTTTTTCAAGCCAAAAAGTTCTTTGTTTTACACAACAATGTAACACATAGGAAACTTATAGCTCTGAACAACAAAGTCGGGCATTGGTTTTTGTCCATGCTAGCAGAAAAAAAATCGTATGTGCATGTCTGACTACCGTGCATCTGAGCATATGAAATGTGTCTGTGTTGTTAACTTACATCTGAGTGGTAGTGTACCGTACCTTCCAAAAGTATTTTTTTTAAGTTAAAACTCTTCTCTGCGGCAGTAAAAAGCTCCTGGATGAGAAAGATGTCTTTTCCATGATATGCGATTGAAGGATTTCTGTGTTCAGCTGATTAAACAAGTGCAATAGCTGTGAACTGAAAAAGAATATGATAATAACATATAGGACTCAAATCTAACTAATATTATTCAGTAGCCATGAGCCCTCAATTTATAATTTTTCTTTTGCTGTGGGCTGTTTGCTCCACATAAGCCGGGTTCTCTTAAAACTGGACAATGACCTGAGGTTAGGCAATACAGCTGCAAATTGTATTAGTAATAAAAATGCACCTGTTTTAAATATTAGCAAAGTGTTTCCTGAGGAGATTTTTTACATGTACTTAACCCATTGACACTTACGTGTAACACGTGCGCACGAAAAGTCAAAATTTTGGAGAAACCAAGAAGGCAAACACAATGCGCAGTAAATTTTTAAAAATCAGCTTTTCCAAAAAACAAGCTCCAGTGAAAGAGGGCTAATTAAAGAACTTATTTCCGGCGAAAAAAGCGATAGATGCATATTACGTTTTAACTCAAAAATGAAGATGAAAGATAAAAATCGCTAAATATTTTCGCATGTGTGAAAATGGGCATGTGGATCATATTTCAAAAGGGAATATGCAAATTCGTCTGTGAGTGAAGAGATCTCAAGTTCCATGATGGAATCTATCAATAGGAAGCAAGACTAAAATGGCCAAGAAATATTTAGGGACGTCAGATTTATTCAAAACAGTTTTTGATTTGCTGTTATAAGCGAAAAACGTACGAATTTCTTACGAGTACCCATGCACGCGGTAAAATTCATCATGCTTAGATCGTTGTTTACTTGCCTTCATGGCCAGAAATTGCGCAGCGTTATGTTGCAAATTCTGAAAAAACTTCGATTTGAGGGAAAATCTTCTATTAAATTATACTTTTTGAACACATTGTTACTCGAACATAATATTTACCGGGCCATCGAGTCGTCAAATTGTCGCCAGGCCCTGCTTGAAGTCCGAAAGTTCGGTTGTCACTTTACGTCCATAATTCGCATCGCCTTAGAGAATCGTAGTGTCGTTGACTTGAGAGCTTATTCTGTCACTTTTAAGACCTGGATATCCATTCTACTCCAAGCAGAGTATTCTATAACATTGTTACTTTACATTCTGAATTCCACAAGGTCTAACTCGATTGCAAATGAACGAAAAATCCGACCTGAAAATTTTGACGTTCGGCCGCGTGGACGCCATATTTTCAAATTTGATCATTTAGTGAAGACGCATAGAGTAATGCCCCTCTAGTACCCCCTAAGGTCGAAAAAATATATGCGCAAACAACGGATTCTGATTGGCTTATTGATCTCCAAACTATAGAGGAAGTTTGGGGACAAAACTCCCCTTAGTATGGGAGGTAGGGGGGAAAGCGTTCTCGCGCGAGGCGATCGCGAGGTTCGGGCGGTTCAGGTGTCAATGTGTTTTTAAATGAAAAAGAGAACAGAATTGTACATGGAAAAAAAAAAAGACAGAACTCAAACAACAAATACATGTAAATAGATAAATCAGTATCAGTGGCATAAAAGGAAAATCAACAATCAACTAGTGGTTTGACCAAGTTGCATTTATTTGAGAGACCTTTTGTCCCCAACTTTTGAATTTCAGCGTGTTATTAAATAAATGTGTGTAATACTTACTTGTCAACTTTGTTTGATCCGGTGGGTGAAGTTGGTGTGGAACTCCTTCGACCGTGATGGAGTGTAGATTTTTGATGAGAGAGGCAATAAAAATTTATAATCAATTAATCCTAAAAAATAATTATTTGCATTACAAGTGTACAACACAGGTATCATGTGCAAGAGATCTCTTTCTGTGGACCTAAGTTTTGACAACAAGATTCACATGTCCTGTCTGCTCATCAGTTGAAGCTAGTAAAAACAGTGCTGGTTAAGCCAACCAAAACACCTGACTAGTGTAACACCTTTACATGGCTAGTTTTTAATTACCCCATTTTATCAAAATCCCTAGTTGAAAATCCTTCAATTACTGAGACTCTTGAAGAAAATTCAGGGCTCAACATCAACGGTAGCTAACTAGCCACAGACTAGTAGAAATTCAGTTTTGGCTAGTGGTGTTTGATTTCCACTTGCCAGTTTGGCTAGTAAAGAAACTGAAACAGTTGTAACATCTAAGTTGTCACTTGGCTAATAAGTTGAAAAGTTAATGTTGATCCCCGAAATATGTTCAGCAGAAATTTGTTTCCCAGTTTTTAAGAAGAATGGAAAAGAAACTGTTAAAAAAGAAGCTTTACATGTGTACATCAAGTTCATTTTCAAAATGTGCAGAAAGGTTAATGCACTGTAATTTTTCTAACGCCAGCAGTGTACACATGGGAAATTTAATCTGATTAGTTCCCAGTCTTGCACATAATCTGACAGAACAACATGGCTCCACAATAACCTGGTGGCCCCTTATATCTTTATAGCTCTAAGTTTCAAACTTATTGTAAGCCCTTGAGACATGAGGGTTAGTTTATTATGACTACATAATGTACAGCGTGTAGCTCTTTCATGTGAAGAAGTCCAAACTGCCATGAATTGAACTGGCTGCTCATAATGGCATTTTCTGTGCTGAAGCCTGTTTTCCATATGTACATGTACATGTAGGGAAAAGCCCCTATGATTCCCAGTTTCACTGTTTCCTAACTGTCACAAAGTTTTCAGACAAATATTTATAGAGGTTGTAGAAACTGGATGCTCCGCCGACACATCCCACAATTCTGTGATGATCAACAATAACTTGCTACATGTATATTTGGAAACTTCAGTTTTCACTGTTAAAGAATTCAACAGTAATTTTGGCTCACTACCAGTCCTTCAGTTGCTTAGCAAATCAGTACCCTTGCATCACAGATATCTTTGAATTTACCAAAATGTTCGCAAAATCTGGGACGACTGCGAAAACAAAATTGCCAATCACCATTGATTTTCCCATTCTTTCATCTAAAGAGTTAAATTTCAGTAAATAGAGCATGTACAACTTTGTTAACACACATGATGCACACCCAAACAGCTTACTAAAAAGGAAAAAAAAAGAACTTACCAAAATGCAATTGTTCCAGGTGCTTTTAAGATGCATATACATCGGTGATTTTTCTGAAAGGATGTATAAGTCCATTTCCATCAATTTGCATTTCTTGTTAACAGAATCATTACCTCCATCATCAGAATTATAGTCCAACTCTTCCCCACTGTCTACAAAGCCATTACTGTCACTTCCGTAACGACTCCTCCCATGTGGACCACTAGCGGAATCCACTGACTTTTGTCTGTTAAAACTAGTTGATGAATGCTGGTAAGAAATTTCAAGTTCACTACTGCTAGAGCTACAATTTAATTCATCATAGTCATTGTTAGTTTTCATCTACTGTGAAGCCAATGGTTTCTTTGTTCTTTGCTTAGCAACACTTCTCGATTTCAGTCTTGCACTTGAACTAGACCGCACGATCATTGATTCATGACCAGGAAAAGGTGGCGGAAGGGGTCGCCTGCCCCGAGGAGATGTAGAAACAGCTCCAATATTACTAGCTGACCCTGAATACACTTTGCTCCTGCGTTCATGCATCAGATGTCGGAGATCAGGGTCTGAGGCACTTCAATGAAGACTGGTTATCTGTACTGAGAGATGCTGCGTCGTGACTGGCTGGCTTTCTACACGTCCCATAGATGTTTCAGATTTAAGGTTACCTCCCACTTGGGGTGCTGTATCCACTCTTGAAACTGGAGAAGTACTGAGAATGGAAGATGATTGGAGAGCTAACTTCAATGCTGAATTGTTTTCACTGGGTGGAATGGCTATAGCATGGCTTGATGCCATTTGCTTAAAAATCTTTTTGTAAACTATCAGAATGTGCTGGTTTTTGGTCTTCAAATCATCCCCAAGAAATTCTGCAACATCAAAAATATAGAAGAAAAATTATCATGTATTAAAGAGTAATCATTTAATTCTTTTAAAATAGCCTGTGTTCTGATCAACAATTTCAAGGATTCTTTTATTTAGAATAGTCCATCATTACTCCCAATTATTCAAAGATATTGTTTTTACTTTCTCTTGGGATTTACAATCATCTTGACAGATTAAATAAATAAAAAAAATTCCAAAGCTGGATTTGCCAGTAGGAAATACAAAGTGTATCACAGGTTACTCAGATACAGGAAATGCCAAAAGAAAATCAGTGTAAGCACTGAAGTTGGATTCTTCAAGGGCTGGATACCAGAACATTAATTCTTATGGATTATTTCACTTTACAGATATCAATTTTCCAATTAAAAATGGTTATAAAAACAAGTTTCTGTCAGAATCAAACATCTTGGGAAATGAAAATTTTCAACTCCTCTTCAAACCTTGCACGCAGTTAGGCACTCAGGGGGAATGCACAAAAAATAATGCTCTTTTTAAAGATTGCAGCACTCTTGTTGCCACGGTAACAACGGCTGCTTGTTTGAGGCCTGGGACCTCATTCCCATGCAAAAACATTTGAAAAAAGAGTAAAGTGTCATTTCTGTATCTCAAGCTAAATAAAACATTACAGATTGGTACTTCTACCGTATATAGCGACATCCTTTATCTTGACTTTGATACATTCAATTTTCCCAGAGAGTGAATGTGAACACACCAATAGATTATTTATCTCGGCACAGTTTCGGTCATTTTTTTTGGTCTCAGACAAACGAAGCGTGCAAGGCTTGGAAAGAATATTATGTTATGAGCAATATCCCGAAGAGATATCTCACCTCTGGTTGTCATATTTTAAAAAAATTGATCAGCCTTTGTGGAGGGCTGTTTGTCGTAACTACAAACACATCGTTTTCAAATTGTGTGCATACCATCCAGATTCCGAGTGCTGCAACTTTTTTCACGGGAATTTGAGCAATCTGACATCCTCTGAAGATACACTGGCTGATCTACACGGAACTATCCCATCACCAGTCATTATTTTGTCATAAACGTGTACGTTATCACGATGGCGTGACACTGTATTTCTCCATGAACTTTCCCTCGGTCGCTCCCAAGAAGACGAGAAATGGACATTTTTCGATATTTCATCAGATCTCCGCGCATTCTGAAATAAAATAAAACCAAAAAACATAAAGAGAAGAGGAAGGCTTTGGTTGAATGCGACAGAGCTGAATAATAAAATTGCTCATGTCAGAGGGTATGCGGTTAACAACGCGGGCGCAAGTGTCCTTGGTCAAAAATTTAGCGAACCGGAAATTAGTAAAGGCTGACTTTTAAAACCGAGGAACTCTGTTTTCGTCGAAGGCATTTTCCTATTTCCAGAGGTTTTAAGGAGAAAATTGATTTTCGAAAATTTTTAGGGGGTGTACCAAGTTTTGGAGGTTGTTCCGTAAAAGAAAAGCGGCAAGGAAAATGACGCCTCAAAGCGGAGGATGCTCTTGTCTTGTAGTAGCTGTATTAAATCCTCTCCCTGGAGCAGATATCAACATCCGTGAGCATTTGTTTAACTCTCTGGCCCGGGCTGAATATATTTACCCGAACTGTGCGGTTATTTTAGCCAGCGATTTTAACCGCCTCGATGTCACGCGGCTTATTAGGCATTTTCATCTTGGGAACGTGTCCAAGTGAGATCCAAGCAATATCAAAATTTGAGTCTACATGGTAGCCTCCAGAATTTGATACTATTTTGTGTACATACTGGTATTAGTCTCAGCCAGGAGCCCCTCAGTTGTCTTAGCTAACCGCCTCCCGGTTAGCTCAATGGATAGAGCGCTGGACTGCTGTGCGGGAGGTCGAGGGAGTTCAAGCCCCGGCCGGACCAACACTCAAGGTCTTAAAATAATAGAGAAGAATATGCTACCTTTCTAAAGTTGAAGAAATGGTTAGATATTCTAGTCTTCTCCGATAGGGACGAATAAGTGGAGGTCCCGTCTCCTACAGGGTTAGGGGTAAGAGACGTTAATTTCCCCACGCACGAGATTACTGTGTGATGGATGTTCTCCCCTGGAGTGGGATGAGTGGGATTTATTGGGTGGACTACTCGCATGGTTCGTATTGTTCCGTTGTAATCCTACCCTACTGCGGGAATGCAGTGAAAATGGTTAGAAAAAAAAAAGTTAAAAACCTGCCAAATATTTTTCCAACGTCCGAACAGTTCATGAGATACAGTGGCTCGAGTGAGAGGACACAATTTTAGTAGAATCGCATCATTGAATAAAATCTCGCATTCTGATTGGCTAACGAAGCGAGGTATTAAGCGTGGAATTGCGAGTTGAAAACGAAGCTAAGTGAAATTGTTTCGCATCTACGTCACTAAGCACAATAACTGTCCTCAAAATGTTACAAAGTTTGGTTTCTAAGTCAATTTAAAATGTTTTCAAAGCCATTGTCAATTTCTATTAAGAGCAAAAACAAAAAAAAGCGTTTTCAAAGTGAGCCTGAGGTTCTTATTTGTTCGGAACGGAACTTCAAATTCTTGGAGAGGCATGAAAAACCTCTTTCGCTCGAGACAACCCGAAAGCGAGAAAATCCTGTGAAAACGGAAAAAACAATCTTCGAGCTCATAGGTCACACCAACCCGGGTTCAATATCCATCTGCAGCCATAATCTTTTAGAAAAACAACAAAGGATGTCAAGCAGGTTTGTTGGGTTTTCAGTCGTACTACTACGACTGTCACAGCTACGCCAGCGACGGTCCACGCACTAAAGGCTTTGCGAGAAATTTATGTCAACAGCCTTGCACTTCCATCAGTAGTTGGCAATAACACAACATCTATGAATAACGGCATTGCTGATCTAGCAGTAAGAGTTCTAGGTGGATTGTTTACCAATGTATCGTTCAACAACTCTCCAGTGAATATCTCCATCAACTATTGAACTTTCAGTCGAATGCTCATCCCAGCGATTCAGCTAATAGCAGTCGCCTGTAGTGAATTTCTACAAATAAAAAGATTAAAGTTTTTGGACTTTTCATGAAACACTTCTTTGTTTTTAAAGGAATAAAAAAATTGATCAATACACGTAATTGCACTTCAAGGCACTTACCTTATATTAATCGCTGTGTCTCTATGTCCGGCAGCCGGACAGTGTTTTCAAAATACTCCTTGTGCGGCAGTCAATTTCTTTTTTAATTTTCTGTTAATAATAACAAAGCCTTCTTTATATGGCTGAAAACTTCACTATTTTCACCGTGAGTTTTTATGAGCTCGGCATCCGGTATGCCGGTATTCATAACTTTGAAGCTCGCCGCGAGCTTCCGGAAAGGAGATGGAAAATACTCCGTGTCCGGCAGTCGAATATTTTCCCGAATATTAAGTCATTACACTCAATATATTCGAACTATACCATCCTAGACGGTGTTATTGTTGTTTACATGGCTAAAGAGCACGATTACCAGGTTTAAAACTGCCGTGAATTGTAGTGTTTTCCACGAGCTTCCAGACACGAAATCGTAAATACTCCATGTCCGGCAGTAAAATATTTCCCGAATATTAAGTGGTTCTACTTAGTATATTCGAGCTATAACAGTTGACAGTTACTCGAGTTTCACGCACAACGCGATGAGCTTATGTTTCTGTTTCACTCTACCGGTATTTGTATCAACACATGTTTATGTTAATGTATGTATCTATTTTCAGGGAAGTACGTAGCCTGGGAGGGTGGTTTGCGAGCGCCAGAGTGCGGGGGTATGCCCCCCTGAAAATTTCGAAGAATCATGTTTTAGTCCGCATTCCTTGTATTTTGAGGTCTCATTACATGATATGTTTTCTGATAGTTCCTCTTTTTTAACACTTACTCCCCCCTAACCCTAACTCTTTGTGGCCAGTCCGTACTGCGCACTCTCGAGAATTGTTTGTTTGTTTGTTTTGTTTCATGTAAGACATCAAGATTGGAGCTGCACCATTTTATGTACACGAGACTGCTGGAACCCCCCTTCCCTCCCCCACGGGCCACAAAGGGTTAGGGTTAGGGGGGAGTTAAAAAAGAGGAACTATTAGAAAACATATGATGTAATGAGACCTCAGAATGCAAGGAATGCGGACTAAAACATGATTCTTCGAAATTTTTAGGGGGGCATACCCCCGCACCCTGGCGCTCGCAAACCACCCTCCCGGGCTGCGTACTTCTCTGAAAATAGATACATACATTAACATAAACATGTGTTGATACAAATACAGGTAGAGTGAAACAGAAACATAAGCTCATCGCGTTGTGCGTGAAACTCGAGTAACTGTCAACTGTCAACTGTTATAGCTCGAATATACTAAGTAGAACCACTTAATATTCGGGAAATATTTCACTGCCGGACATGAAGTATTTACGATTTCGTGTCCGGAAGCTCGGGGAAAACGCTACAATTCACGGCAGTTTGAAAACTGGTAATCGTACTCTTTAGCCATGTAAACAACAATAACACCGCCTAGGATGGTATAGTTCGTAATGACTTAATATTCGGGAAAACATTCCACTGCCGGACACGGAGTATTTTCAATTCCTGTCGGGAAGCTCGCGGCGAGCTTTAAAGTTATGAATACCGTCATACCGGATGCCGAGCTCACAAAAACTCACACAACCGTGGAAATAGTGAAGTTTTTAGCCATATAAAGAAGGATTTGTTATTATTAACAGAAAATTCAAAAGAAATTGACTGCCGGACACGGAGTATTTTGAAAACACTTTCCGGCTTCCAGACAAAGAGACACAGCGTTTATTAATCGGGATGTTATTGCACGTGAAATTAGTGATTTCGATTGCACAGTTCATTTCTCTCAGTTTCCCGCCAAAGAGGTAAAAGGTGTAAATTATTTTCCTTCTCGAGCAAATTATTTGGAGTTTTGAAAAAAGATGTTAACGATAAACGGCTTGTAAATCCAGTGAAATACCACTATACGTGTGAAGCTTGTTTAAAAAGTTTGAAAACTAATCTAAATTCAAGCACGTGGTACAAATAAAATTGTCCATGGTTCAAACGTGTACAACTAACCTTGATTTCTATTCGCTAACATGATGACACTTCTGACAGTTGACTTTGAAATGGCTTTCTAGAGCGCGCGCTCGGGATAAAAACAATAATATTGCCGATTTAACTTGTTGTTTTCTTATTTTCATTCAGTTATGCGATTCAAGGAAAATTCATTACCCGACTCGTGAATTCCGCGTTAAACTGCACTTGAAAACCGATATCGCGATTCGTGCGATATCGGTTTTCGCGTGCAACTTAACGCGGAATTCCCTCGTCAGGTAGTGAATTTTCCTATAACATTGGGGTAAGTTCGTCCATGAAGTTTAAAATTTGCTCAGAGACTATTGGGTCCTGATATAATTAAGAATCTTTGCCAATTTCAAATGAATAGTATACTCATTGCAGTCAACTAAATTTGAAGAGGATACGATAACTATGTTCGAAAATATTAATGTTTCAGGAAAACCTTAAAAAATCGAGATTTTTCATGATTCGAATTTCTTGCGAAAATCGCTTAAAAAATATCTCGCAGGCGGGCATGTCTCCGCTCAAAATTACTTAATTTCCGTAGAGTTTATTTGTTTAGAAGTATATATATCTACAGGTATTAAAATCAGTGCGAAGTTACGTATGTCTAGCTATGCCAAACAGAAATTTTGTATCGGCATCTCACTCACGACAACGGGCGAATGACAAATGGAGACTATGACCGTGATCTGTTGACATCTGGTTAAACATGCCACTGATTTTGGTGGAGACATTCTGGGCTCCTATTATATTTGAATACACAATATTAGGTTTATAAAATGTACCTGATAAAAAAAATCCAATTTAGAGTGCTAGTAAAAGTACACTTGCCAAGCCTGGTGTACGCGGGAAACTACCGGCCGATCGCTGACTTTATACAGTCAACAGTATGCAGCAATTTAGAATGATGGCTGCGGCTGGAAACTGCTCAGAGATTTTTCAAGACTCACACTGAACACTTGTTTGGAGGATCAGTAGTTTTAATACATAAGATCAAATGCTTTACAAGGGGTCTTTACATATCGAAGTATTAATAGTATCACAGAGCACCCAGGGTATCAGGGTGTTATTATAAGAGGATTACCCCCTCCCCCTCGGTGTTTCTGAACCAGAAATGCTGATTTGATTTGATTTTTTTCTTTGGGTTGGGGAATGTTAAATCTATTTCTTTACATCTGGTTAATCCCAAACCCTTTCCAAAACTCTAGAACAAAAACGCTATTTTCTGGTCCGCTGCCCATACACCTCTCCCTGATGTCACCTCCAATCCAGCCTTACCACACCGCAGGCTTTTTAATGAAAAGGGGGGACCTCTCCACAAAACGGGATATGGGTTAAAGGAGCAGACTAAAGACACCCCATCCAGAAAACCCCCGCATGCGAGAGTTCACGATTCTGTAGCTTAAAGCGTGCTCACAGAGTTAGCTGATGTTTCACCCTCTCGAGGAGATTATACCGTCAAATCTCCCTTTCCAGTGGCTCTACATCTTGGTCACCAACGTTGATGTCGCTGGCCTACGGCAATTTTCCGGTTTTCTTTAAGGTCGCCAGTCTAGAAAAATAGCTTGTAATTTGCTCAGCTGTGAGCCACTCCTCTTGTTGAACAAGCGTTGGTTAGTACCCTCCCGACAGTGTGTGTATTCGTCTTGAAGCATCAGGCGGGCTCACCTTGCGCCCAGTCTCTTCACCAACAGGAAATAGCTCGAGAAGGAAGTTATTCAGCTGTTACGTAAACCTGCTGTTCTTCCTTGCCTCGAGGGCCCAGCCACCAGGCACACTGTTGGAGCTGTTGGTGGTAGAAGTACTGGAGGTCTTATGGGTCTCTGGCATTTTTGCTTTCAGAGAGGTGTATTTCGCGCACATTGCCGTCTAATGTGATCATACTGTGTTTCCCGGTGAAGTTTCTACTGGTGCTTGCCGAAGTCGAGATGGCTGACAAGGTAGTGGTTAGAGCGGTAGACTTTAGTACACCCATCCTGAGGAAAAGAAAACGAGGCGCTTTCATTTACGTTCCCCCACAGTTTCGCTGATGATGGATTTCTCGACGGGGAGGTTGGCTTTTTCAACGCGCCTTTTGCGGTGTCTGGTGCGTAAAAAGGCTTCAAAACCTATATACATGTCACCTGCTGCGTTGACTTCATGGTAAAAGCCTGTTTCCGAGATCCTACTCCCACACAAAATGCGCAAACTATTCATTTTGGTTTATCGCTTGTGCGAATAGTTTATTTCAAAAGTTTTCAGCTCCCCCTCCAACATCCCCAAACATTTGGGGTGAACAATGGACCGTCCCTTATAATGGTAGGGATGAATATCTGGTGCTCTGCAAGACCGGAAATATGTACACCCGGCATTGTTTCGGTCAAAATATTGGATGTAAGTGTGCGACGCAAGAACATTTTTCAGTTACCGATATATAGTTTGACGGAAATAAGTACGCTTTTATTCCAACCAAACTTTCCTAAAAGTTACATCCATAATGCTTTGAGCGCTTCGAAACTGTCAATGTCCACAAGTTTTTTAATCGTTTTATATTTACTTAGCCGGTCTTACGCTTGCATGATCAATCTAATGTCGCAGGTGCAGCAGTCAAAATACTTACTTGTACCCTGACAGAATATTACTTCTCTGAAGGGAAGGGGGGAAAGAAAAAATTGTTTTGCGGGCAAACAACTTATTAATTTCTTTTTTGCAGCCGCAAAATGATTTTTTGGAGTGGTTGCATATAATTTATTTCGGTTTATTGCGCTCGCAAATAATTCATTTCTGCATTTACGGTTCTGCAAACAATTGATTTCAAAATAAATCATTCTCCCACGTACATCCCACTTGCAAATAGAGTAATAGTATACATTCCACTGGCACTCGGTGCCAGGACTTTTCGGAATGAAAACTGAATATGATATGTTGCCTTATTGTTGCATAAAAGCCTAGCCCAAAACTAAATTTATTGGGATGACTACCGGTTTAGAAAAGCACTAATATTTGGGTGACCCTAAAAGCCGCAACGGTGGAACGACGGAATGGCGAAATGGCGGAAAATTACCCCAAATCCTAAAACATGGAACGGTGGAAAATGACCTTAAGTCCTAAAACACGGAACGGCGGAAAATGACCCCAGATCCTAAAACACGGAATCGCGGAAAATGACCCCAAATTCTAAAACACGGAACGGATGTCGGCAAGTTGCACTAATTTTGTACAAAGACACTCAAGCGCTTGGCTCATTCATCCCCACGACGATAACGCACGTGACTAAAATGAAGCATTACTAATTTTTGTTCTTTTACTGACTGGTATGAATAACTTCAAAAGGAAACAAACGAATTAGTAATCACTGCTGTGTATTATTTTAGTGACTGTTTAATTTTTTTTTAACCTTTATACATAAAAGATTGCTACGTTTTCGCGTTGTAAGCCTGTTTAGTTATCTTTTGTTATGCTAATTTTGCCATGGGCTTAAGTCGCGGCATAAAAAGTCGCACAGCGGGTGAAAACTAACTAAACATTACCAAATTACAATAAACAATTGTAATTTTGATACGTTTCCTGGTAAGGCCTGCATTGATTTAATGAAACAAAAATATCCTCAAATGCTTTTAAATGTGAGAACATCACAGGAACGTTTTCAGGCTTCTCAAAATATAACGACGCTCGGCCCCAGCTCCAAACTTAGACCACAGGGAGCCCAGACAAGCGATGAGTCTGGTTGTTTATTCAAAATATAAAGGAATGTATGGGAGAATATTGAAGTGTCTTATTATCGTAAACTTATATCATGAAATGTCTGAGTTCAAGCTCAAAATAAATGTAAACCTACCTCGCTTGCTGTGTGTTGTCGTTTCTGTGGCTCTAAATGGCGAATTGAGCGATTTGGTGGGTTTTGCATCGACTGTTACTATACGTTATAAGGAGACAAGGGTGGAAGGCTCATTTTCGACTGCTCTAGCGCAAAGCCGATTTTCACCCAGAAATAAGAATTGCCCGGCTTCCAAATCGAAAACCAGATAAACTGAAAGGTTGATGTTTCTTCTCGTCGCATTCAATCGAAGATCCATTCAAAATCCAAGCGCTTACTGCCAAAAAATTTTCGACAAATTAAATGCAGCTTTCGAAGCGATCACCATCCGCGGCCCCTATTGCGTGTGCCGGGAAACAACCGTCACGCTGTTTGCCCCACGCTGATTGGATGATGCTAAACGATGTCCGACTACAAATGCCTCATGTGGGAGGGGAGTCAGGGGCATATTAACAAAGAGAGTTGACGTCGTGTCGGGTTTCCGTCACGCGACATAAACCTCACACCAGGCTAGTCAGTAGATGAATCAGTAAATGAATCGAATAAACAACCAGACTCGTCGTTTGTCTGGGCCTAATGTGCTTAGACTAGGGTGAGAGCAAGCCCTCGTTAGGAGCCCTTAAATAAGAGCGTTTCTTCGTGCACGAATAAGTTTTGGGCCTTGAGTAACACTAGGTGAAGAGAGGTTTGTAGGGGGTCACACGCGTGGGAATTTCTCATGCATGAAAAGACAAAAGAAAGTCAGCAGAAGGAAGCCGTCAAGAAGAATTTGAAGAATTTCTTCGCGACCAGGTGTCCAAAACACCACCATCCTACTATTAAACTTACAACTTACACATTAGGGGAAGAACTAAACTTTCTGGACAAAAAAGAGGCTATTTCACCAATTCGCTTAGCAGATTTGTTCTGTTTCTCAACAAATTGCAAATCGTCAACTCTATGGCCATGAGAAATTCCCACGCGCATGACCCCATGCAAACCTCTCTTCACCTAGTTTTTCTTAAGGCCTCAAAATTTTTCGTGGACGAAGAAACGCTCGTATTGACGGGCTCCCAACGAGGGCTTGTTCTCACGCTAGTCTAAGTTTGGAGCTGGGGCTGAACGTCGTTATATTTTAAGAAGCCTGAGAATGTTCCTGTGCAGACGTGACCAGGAAACGTGCTGTGCGACTTTTTATGCCGCAACTAAAACTCATGGCAGATTTAGCACAACAAAAGGTAACTAAACAGGTTTACAAAGCGAAAACGCAGCTATCTTTCACGTATAAATGGTCATTGTTATTAATCCTAATCAGTAAAAGAAAAAAGTTAATAACACTTAATTTTAGTCAGGCGCGTTATCTTCCTGGGGATGAACGAGCCAAGCGCTTGAGTGTCTTTGTACAAAGTTCCTCCAACATACCCTGACATCCATTCCGTGTGTTAGAATTTTGGGTCATTTTCCGCCTTTCCATGTTTTGGGATTTAGAGTCATATTCCGCCGTTCTGTGTTTTAGGATCTAGGGTCATTTTCCGCCGTTCCATGTTTTAAGATTTGGGTCATTTTCCGCCATTCCCTCCTTTCGCCGGTCCGACTTTTCGGGTCACCCCCATCACTTGACAGTATTTTACCCGTGTATCACTAGTTGTCTAGAAGAAGCTAGCCCATTGTAATGCTTAAACGGATGACTGAAACAAATATTACATTGAAAAATTCGACTGCAAACTATGGTTTTTTTTTACATGTGCAAATGCTCTGCACCTTAAACATAGTAAGTTGATTTCAAAGGTGAATTAACTAACCAAAGGCAAATAAAACGTTTAAGAAAATTATCTTGATCTGGCTCGTTGTGGAAGGCTGCTATCTGCTAAGAGTCGGACCCTAAATAATGGTGCGAGTCGCCTCACACGCGAGGTCCTTGTTTAAGCCACAAAGGTTTTTGGGATCACCACGTAGCTAACATCGCATAAAATTCCTGGAAGATAATATACGGCAAAGGGTTGTTTTAATGTCCGAGAAAACTGTTTTGGAGAGAAATCACACTTTCGCCACAGAGGAATGTAGATGGATTTTGTCGATGTTGATGCGTACTCAGCTGCTGCACCGTTCATGATCGCCGAATGGATCATGGTAGAAAGTGTGTAGGGCCAACAAAATAGAAACCTTCTCGACTTTCCCGACAGTCAATCTGGGATCTCTTCGATTTCAAGGTTTCATTTGTCGGAGATCTGGGAAGGTCGGGAACCAGTAAAATTGCCGATCGTCTACGATTTTCTTGACTTACGAAAACCAGGCGTTACAACCGAAAAACCGAGAGTTCAAGTTAGGTTATTTAGTAAGCAGCGAGATCAGTAAAGTTACCGTATGCCGACGTCAGAGATACGACCTCAAAGCTCCAGGGCGACATTTCCTAAACTGCTTAACGAAAGCTAAACATTTAAAAAACAAAAGACACGGATGAAGCCATTTTAATGAAATTAACGAACAGAGACTGTATGGAGACCGACGGTGGACTGTAACGCCTGGTTTTCGTAAGTCAAGAAAATCGTAGACGATCGGCAATTTTACTGGTTCCCGACCTTCCCAGATCTCCGACAAATGAAACAAATATCGGCACGGATTCGATTGCAAAATATCTCTCATTTGTTTTCAAGCGGTGTAAACAAGTGTTTTAATTCTGAAAATTGGACGCTTTTACGGCACAAAACAGCAATACACTGAAAGTTGATTGTAAATGTAAATTAACTCACCTAAGGCAAATAAAATGTTAAAGAAAATCATTGCGATCTGTTTGATGTTCAAAGGAACTCCGCTCAGACGGTTTTGTAAAGGCTGGTTTTCACTTGCGACGGAGTCGTTGTCGGAATCGTAATCAGAAGCGTGGAGCGATACGATCTAGTGAAAATCAAACCGACGGAGTCGTAATCAGAAGCGTGGAGCGATACGATCTAGTGAAAATCAAACCGACGGAGTCGTAATCTGAAGCGTGGAGCGATACGATCTAGTGAAAATCAAACCGACGGAGTCGGAAGCAGAGCACCGATTCTGCCTATGACTCCGTCGCTTACGATCTAGTGAAAACTGCATTGTCGGAGTCGGAAGCGGAAGTGAAAGAATAAACCAATCACAATGCTCGATTCCATCTTTCCAAAATGCACAAATAGCCATAACAAATTGAAACGTGTGAGCTTGACTGTAAAATTACGAAATTAAAAGTTAAAATACTCGAAACCTACCGAAAGTACAATTCACGATCACCAAGTCGTAGTTCGCTGACGAGGTTAGCATGCTCTTCCTAAGCAGCTCGACGTCGATAGATATCACGAACCCAAAATTTCTTTCTTTTTCGAACGATATTATTCCTGTATTGTCTCTGCCTGCGCAAAACAATGATTTAATAGGAGCCAAAGTTGCTCTTCGTCCGCCATGTTTTCTTTGGCGCCAAAATTTATACTCTAGCGGGCCTGGAATAAAGCATTGTGATTGGTTTATTCTTCCGCTTCCGCTTCCGACTCTGACAATGCAGTTTTCACTAGATCGTAAGCGACGGAGTCATAAGCGGAATCGGAAGAAAATGGAAACGTTCTGATTCTTCCGACTCCGATTCCGTGGAGCTTATGAGTCCGCTTACGACTCCGTTTTTCGATTTTCACTGGGTCACAAGCGCTCTTACGACTCCGACTACGACTCCGTCGCTAATGAAAACCAGCTTTAATGCAATAACACTTTCAGTCTACTTTCTCGTCAATTAGTTGACGAGACGAAATCATGATTACCCTCTTCCACACTCTACACCACACAGACAAACGAGACAGCGAATCTGCTTCGGCATCTTTTACCAGGAAACGAATAACTTAGGAGGGGTCAAGGAAAGCTTCCCGGGCGGGAGGGGGTGTAAAAAAATACAATTAACTATTAATAGAACACATGAAGTCCAACCCCACAAGGTTGTCTTGGGGGGGTTAAGCAATGTAAACTTACAGCTTTTCGTTATGGAAAAGAATTTATTAAGGCAAACAACCACAGCAACTGTAAGTCTGTTGACTTTTATTCCTTCTTTGCCTAGTTGGGGTATCTCGAAGAAATCTCATTTGTTTGAAGCTCAACTCTGCGCAACAGTCTGCGGACTATTCATGCAGAGGAGAGAATTCAAAACAACTAAAATGCTACCAACAGAATCCTCAATTGTTTTTTAGGTTTCATCGCCCGTTATGACTGACTGTGAAGTTTGGGATAAAAAGGCATGGTCGAGCAGGATTTTGGAAAACGTTCGGCAAAAAAAAAATCCAAGAGTTCAACAGTTTTAAATTCAAAAATTGTTTTAAGAATGACTTATTTTAAATAAAATGACCTCTTGAACTGCTATTAGTGGGAAAGACAATTCAATATGATACCTAGACACTAGATTTGATAAAGGGAACGAAAAATGTTTCTATCGTCATCTAAGTGATGGCTGTTTTAACACAAAATCCGCGACTTTCTCCAGTAGTTCTATTTTTAGATTTGTCAGAGGAAACTTGGTGGAGAGTTTCTTCACTGGCTTTCTGATGTAATATCTGCAACATTTATGAGACAACAAAAATTAATGATGGCAATGATTCAACAGATATTTGAAGGTTCACCTGTCTAATTTGCCCTTTCATTTCTTCTGCCCCCCACCATTTACTCTACGACAGTAGTTCATCATTTATGCTTGTTGGCATTACAGAACAAAATTAATCTGCTTGAACTAGTTCTCTGTTTTTGTTTTTGTTTTGTTTTGTTCTGTTTTTTTTTTTTTTTTTTTTTTTTTCAGTTTTAATTTTCAACTACTCTTTTTAAGGTTGTTTTTTTCAACCAATGACAATTAAGTAAGTTTTGATTACTCCCACTCTGATGGGTTCCCTCTGATAAACCCTTCAATAATTCCACTCCCCTCGTCTGCAAGCCTTTGAAATTAATGAACCTTCCAGGGTATCTTGAAACGCTTGCTATAAGCTATCAAATATTACAACTACAAGAACAATTGCGGGAAAAATGGCATAAAAGAATCGCTCGCCATTCATTTTCAATACTACAAAAAAGCCTTGTCAACAATAATGGCCAAACAAAACTTGCTAGATCAGAAATTAAACACGAAGGCGCGCTATATAAGGAAGTCTTCCCTGGGAAGACCTAGGCTCATTTGTCACTCACCGTTGACGTGTGCGGGTCGAATTCAAATGCTGGTAGACGAACAAAAAAGAGCTAATGAGATATCTATTGTTTACTTCCACCACCATGGTGGCATGAGGTAACGTGCGAACCACCTACTTCGATCTCAAATTTACCGCCACAAATAAAGACAGTTTCCATTGGAGAAAGGAAATACAAATCTCAAAAATTCTTGTATTGTGATGAAGACATAAAATAATTTCGAGGAATGCGCCCGCTGTTCACTGGTAAGGTAAGGTAAACTTTATTTGATGGGTAGGTAGGTTGGGATTGTTTGGCAGCCGAAGGGCTGATGTGGACCTACTCTACACAATCAAAATTTGACAAACACAAAAGATATTAACAAAAGAATAAAAGCTATGCACAAGGAGAAAAACAATATATATACATGCAAAAAAACTGAGATTTACCAGAGCCTAATTGAGACAATAATACAATACTGCTTTGAAATAATATAATACTGCTTTGGAGTAGCTGTAGCTCAAGCTGACTTGACTCTAAGAGTTCTACATCACACGACGGTTGATTGACAAATGGTCCAGTGGGATCTAAGGCTCCATTTATAGCGCGCCCTCGTGTTTAAAAGAAAAATCAACTGCACTATTGACTACGAACAGTCCCAGCTTTTTCGGCGAAGTCCGTCGCGCGATTGTCTAAAAAAAAAAAACATCCACTCGGGTCTCCATTCATTTTTTCTCCCATAGTGCCACGTACTTCACCGAAAATGGCGGACTGCTCATAGTCTACTACACTATCATACCTAAATTCTTCTGCGCATCCAACTCGGATTTGATTCGCAACCACTGCACCATATTCCAGAAAATTCTTGAGCACATAAAGTTGTCGGTAAAGAAGAACAGCTTCGGCAGGAGACAGATATCCGCCAGAAGATGATACTAATAACGTTAAACGTTCCATGATCCTCTGCACGAGACATTTCTGAAAAATGAAAGAAAAATATTAACATTTGATTGCGATACACTTTCGTTGTCGTCAGACACAGATTGACCAAATGATTAAAGTTTGAATTAATAAGCACTACATGTCAATCACCGCCGTAAAGAAGGAAAACTGGTTTTTTGCACGGTCCGAATAGAGCGGATGGGAGTTTAGGAAAGATGCCTTTCGCCATCTTGAAACGAATTGCAATTATTTAAACTTTAAAATCTCTGTGTTTCTATAAAGCTTGGAATGAGCAATCTTTTCTGGATGTTTGCTTCTATTTTGCCTCAACCCTTTGACTGCCATGAGTGACCAAGGCAGAATTTCTCCTTACCATATCATTACAACATCAAGCAGACAAGTGATGAGAATGAAGAAAACTAGGTCCGCAATGCGTACATGTGTGGCTTACGAAATTGAGCTGCTTTTTAGTGTCTGGTGTCATAATGAGTTTCTTCTAGAAGAGCTAATATTTGATTATGGCTGGATAGTTTTTAATATTGTTCCTGATCATCAATAAAACAAGATGACTAGCATACAGTAGTACTGAAATGTTCATTTTCAAGTTCAGGGTTAATAGCCAAACTTTGTTATGGAGGTCTCATTTTCACAACAAAGGTTGCACCGGTAACATGAGGATTTTAGGAACTGAAAAAAACTTCCGCATCCTCTCCTATAATGGCCTGAAAAATTCAGTCATGAATTTGTTTACGTAACAAAGTAAAATTGAGTTCTGAAGTTTGTAGGTTAATTGTCTTTTCCTTGAGTCAAGTTTATTTTGGTCAGCTACCGAGTGTATCAATCAGGGAAACCTACTTCGTATAAATCTGATTGGTTTCTAGTGTGATCTATTGATGCTTAGCCTAGTTTACATTTGCAGTCGAGTCTTGCACTAGTGATACATGAAAAAGGCACCTAGCTGTTTTCAACCAGTCAAGAGTGTAATTTTTCATGTATATCAGTATTGCGATGAATTAACCATGACCAAAAAAGTAACTGAAAAGGAGTTGTAGTCTACCAAATAGACTACCAAACAGAAATCTTGGATTATGACATAGTGCAGTTTACAATTCGTGTAAGCCACACAAAAATAGTAGTTGATCCAATACCAAATTCTCAGATCAAACATCATAAGAATTGTTTGGCTGACCGTAATGAGAATTACTAGTGAGATACATACATACATACATACATACATACTTTATTGCATAGCTCCCCCCTGGGGGCTCTTCCGCCATACATGAATATAAGATATTAAGTCATAAAAACATCATAATAAGATAACATGATATTAAAAAAAAAAAAAAATTAGCTTATATTTCAATACTAAAGTCACATGTTACGAATTAAGAATATTCTTAAAAATTTTCTTTTTAAAACCACTTAGGCTATCTGTGTCTCTGAAAATTTGGGTAAAAAATTATAACTTTTAGCCCCACGGAAGGCAAAAGCCCTTAGCCCAGCCGCGATCCTGCACTTGGAGGTTGGTCTGTGAATTGGAAATCTTAAGCTCATATAAATCGAATTTAAACAGAATTACCCAAAACACCGTCATATGAACCCCTCAAATGTACAAGGAATTTTTGAAAGACCTAGCAAGATACTTAATGTCCTTAAGTGAAATACTCACTGTTTGTTCTTGAGCTACGACAATCTTCATGAGCCAAAAAATGTTTAGAACATTGTCTTCTACTGAAAAGCAGTTGGCCTGAAATAACAGGAAACTTAATCTCATAAAGTAATCATAAATTCAGTCCAGTCACTAGCCATGGTTCACTGTAATAGTGTAAGGACGAGTTACAAGGTCAACCCTGCAACAAAGTTAACAATGAGTGACTAGCATCTGATTTCTCCTTACGATGCTATCCCTGAGTCATATATTACAGTCACGAGATGTAGGAAATGATCACCAACTAAAGGAGCTCTTGACTGTTTGACAAATTCTCCTTGTTGTGAGCTTAGGAAACGTGTAAAGAAACAAAAATCCTAATAAACGATGCTGCGCTTAACATCCATATTCATATTCTCCATTTCTCTATACATCTCCTGTGATACTGGCAAGGAGAACTTGTTTGACAATCAGGAAGTCCTTTTGATAGCGATCATTCCTTTCATTCTCATCATCTAAATGTCCAATTGATGGGAGATATTTTGAGGAGAAATGAGATGTTAGTCACCCTTAGGAGTTAATGGTATTCAAACCTAACCTGATGCACAGCACACATCAGTTCAAACAGAAGCGAAGTAGCATTGGCCAGAACTTCTCTCAATAGTTTATCAGTCTGAAAAGAAACAGAAAGTACACATGTAAGTGATAACAGCAGATGTCTCATTACATTTTTTAGTACCAAGGCATCCTTATGAGAATTACTTGGCGAGAAATTATTTCTACAATTGGATTCCTTTAAGTCCCATGCAAAAGTGAGCAGGCAATGATACTTAAGTATCCTGGCGCTGATGTGAAGGTCTTGCCTTCTAATGAGAACCCAGGAGGAGTCCACATACAGAAAATCACCATGAAGTGAACCTGGAGGATATAACTGGAGGACTACACAAAAAGTCCCTGGGTTTTTGATAAAGAGCATCTGCAACACATTATGTTTTATTTTATCGTTAACAGTTCATCACCCAAAAGGTCAGGAGTCACTGTATAGGGTGGGGCCTGAGCCCGAGTTGGTTCGACCATGCGCAGTATAGTAGACTTACTGTACGACTCGTTAGTTGTGTCATTGCTTATCTTGTTTGTGATACAACTAGGATGGGCTGTAGCAACAGTGCACCCTTGTAGATGAATTTGAAGACAATAACCCTACCTCTTGTTCCCTATCTCCCACTGTAAACATGTTCTTGTCAGCTCCTGACAACAACAGTTGAGCTGCAGGAGAGATACCAACTGGTTGCTGTGATGTAGTTAAAGGATGAAGAACAATGCACTTGAGAAGATCCTTGATAGCTTGTCCTCTGTAAAAAGAAAGCACTTCAACTGCGACAGTGTCTGGACAATTAACACAGTGACTTGTGTACAAATAATATTTTTACCAGCCTGCTTGCAGGCAGTTAAGTTTGTGTTTTCCAGTGCAAGATTCAGTGCGGCGAATATTCCGTCCAGGTTCAAGCCCTAGCCAGGTACATTGTGTTGTTCTTAGGCAAGACACTTTACTCTCGTCGCTTCATGCTACGGAAACTGGAGCTAAGCGCCTTCCTGAAGGGCCCTTGGAATCTTCCAGCAATGTGATAAAAGTTGTTGTAAACTAGTCACTTACAATTAAGATGCCTCAGCATCACCAACTTACTTGTGTGCTTTTATGACCATCAATCGTGTGGATAGAATGTCTGTCTCACAAAAAAGACATACAAGTGTCTGCAACAACACCACAACAAAGCTGCAAATGATTAAAGGAAAAATTTAACCAAACCTGAAAGTACAAAGTTCCAGAGGGGGATTAGTGGGATTTCCGAAAATTGAAATAAATTACCGCACAAAATTTAGGTCCAATTGGTAGCAAATAATTGTGCCAGGACATGTACTATTTTAACTTTACCATATTTTTCTTTGAAAGAAAGTATTAATTTTGTAAGTATGACTGACAGCAAGATTGATAAAACAGCTGCTGAGGGCCTGAAATAATTTCTGGAAAAATAAAAACCCAATTTGAACTCTTTTACATCTTATGGTCTCATTCTCTGTCTTTTTCGTTTTCTCACTGCGTCGACTATACAGACTAGACTAGATAACCCGTATCCCCCATTAAGTTGGACAGAGGGGTCCACTGGGCCCTCTTTGACCAATTTCTTAGAATAAAAACCATCAGTGCAAAGCACATTTAATTTGCCAAAAACAAAAAATGCAACTGTTAATAGAACTGGGTTATGGAAGAGCAAATATTTTCTGTTCTGCATGACCCAACTCAGCAATAAGCATTTTATCAACATGATAGTCGCTCTATTTCTTTTAGTTGCAGCTCGCTTTTTCAACCCCTGCTCGCATAATCTCGTGCAGCCCTCATAGGGATATTTTTCATTTGCCGTAACCAGTTTCCCCAGGCTTATTGGATGTAATATGCACTACCCTCATATCCTACACTGCACCTTCCAAAAGTTTTAAGTCAAACTAAGTAGCATCTTTTGTGCTCTTCGCAATGTTCCTTTGTCGAGTTCATCGCCTTCTTAGTAACATTGACAAACAAGAGCCAGCCATTTTGAAATGTAGCGCCCATAATTGTCACGTGCGAGGTGATCATAGCAAGATAGGTCACAATCCCAGACCAATCAGAGCACAAAAATCTCTTTCATCACCTAAGTAATTATTCTATTTTCAAAATGCTGCGCAGAGCAACATGAGTGATATGAAAATAACACTTACTCAAGCTCGTCCTCTCCATTGTTTCCCTTCTTTCGCGATGATTGGCTGCGGGATTGAGGCCTGTACCGCTGTGGTTGACCCACTATGAACCCAAAGAGATCTGGTGACTAAAAGTTGAACTGCAATCAATATTTGAAGCCCAGGATCCAGATAGGAAACCATAAAACAAGTAGCGTAGGGAGGGGGGGGTGGCACTACCCTGGTGAAAATCTTTACAGGATCTTTAAGGATCTTTAAAGATTTTCAAAGACCTGCCAAGGATCCTCAAAGATAAAGATCTTTTAAAGATCCTCTGAGGAACCTTGAAAGATCTTCAAAGATCCTGCATCTGTAAGGTCTTGTGTTTCCATCTATAAAGATCCTTGAGGAATTGCCAAGGATCTTGGAAGGATCCTGCCAAGATCCTGGCTAAGATTCCGGCAAAGATCTTTGGAAGGATCCTTGACGATCCTCAAGGATCTAATGAGGATCTTTGAAGAGTTCTAAAAAGATCCTTTAAAAGATCTTGCAAAGATGTTTGCGAGGATCTTCAAGGATTTAATGAGGATCTTCTAAGAACCTTGGAAAGATCCTTTAAAAGATCTTTAAAAGATCTTGAAAAGATCTTTGCAAGGATCCTTCAGATTCCTAAAGATGTCATGAGGATCTTTGAATAATCCTAAAAAGATCCTTCATAAGATCTTGCCAAGATCCTCAAGGATTTAATGAAGATCTTTGAAGTATCTTAAAAAAGATCTTTGCCATGATCCTTAAGAATGCAAAAAGGATCTTTGAGGAATCTTAAGAAAATCCTTGCTGGGATCCTCAAGTTTTAATGAAGAAGATTAAGTTAATTAAAACCAAGTGTACTAATTGCTGAGAAGACTTTAAGATAAAAGCTAAAAAAGTCATGTTAGATTCATAAATAGGCTGTTAAGAATCCTACAAAAGAATCTCTTGGAGCATTTCTGAGTTTAACATGACTATTACATTGGAGGTCTGACAACTGCACAATTTAGCAATCAAAAGGAAAACCATCGATGTCATGTAACTGCACTGGAGTTTGGCCCTTACGGGAGCTCTACCTATTTAAGACTTCTGAGGTTAACCCAAAAGGTAACTTGAGAAGTCAGTTTCACAATTAACCTTGACTAATCCACACAGTCTTGAAAGATTAACCTGTTGCAAACACCTCAAGTAGATTGAATCTAAATCATGAAATTTTTCCACAGAATTGCTACGGAATCCCCAATTTTGGTTGAAAATGCTGTAAAGGCCATGGATTAAGCGGCAGGTATATTTTGCAGGTTGTAGGTTAAACCAACTTGTTTATTTGAATTGAAGTCTAACAAATCCCAATATAAAGCAAGCAACCTAAGCTAAATTAGGCTAACTGAAGTGCTATTCAAGCTAACCGAAGTGCTAAGTAGACTCACTGAGAATTAAAAGTCGATTTTTCAACCTGCAACCTGCAAAATATACCTGCCTTGGATTAAGTAATAATTTAACCAATTACAGTTACCCTGGGATATTTTCTTAATTTTCATAGAACACATGTTAACTTAGTCATGTTGGTAGTGCCTTAACACAGGACTAACATAGCCGCTTACGCCAGCACTTGCTGATGGTACAAAGACACATCTGCACACAATGTCAGAACAAGAAATACAAGTGAGTGACATCGTTTCCTTAACAGCCTGAAAATGTTTTCCCAGAATGTCCCTGTCAATGAAGGATTTAATCATTGGATCATCCTGTTCCTCAAGCTCAAATGAACAGATGTTCTCTTTCTTTTCGTACTTGTAAATGACAGCAATCCCAGTGTTCCTGACTAGTAAGTAGTACTGCACAATTCATACCTAGAGTAATGGATGTCCATTGCTTTAATCAACATCTTCTCAAAGGTGTAATTACACGATGGCGCGTTTGGCTTAGGAAGGAATGTTTCCAGAAATTTAAGTATGTGTGTCCTTGCAGATTTTGAGAAATTGTGGGTTTTTTGGATAATGCCAAAAGAGCTGCCTCAAAAGTCCTTCTCCTGACCCTTGTTCCTTGACAAACAGGCTGTTCAGCTTCTGACGGATGCTCTTCACTGAACGAGCTACTGTGATTTTCACTCTCAGAACTCATTCCATTACTTTCGCTTGTAAATTCTTGATCTGAGTCTGGGCTTTCAGTGATTTTGTCTTCCATTTCTGATGCTGTCTCTGAGTGGTTAGCACCACTCTCACTATCTGAATATATAATAAAAATATACTGTTATATACCCATACAAAATTTATCTTAATTAGCAAAGCTGAAAGTTTTTTTTTTTTTTTTTTACCATGATACATGTACATGTATTACATACATGTATTTCTGTCCAGACAAAACAAATTTATTTCAATGGCATCAATGAATAATTTTGTACTATTTACATACCCCACATATTACAATAAAACTTCTGTATAATTGAAATTCACTTATTAAGTGGGATGCCTCTGGGGTAGGCTCGGTCGAGGAATGTTTAGACACAAAACTTTACTATTTTTGTTTAATTCTCGAAATGCTTTGCATTCTCCATACCATTTTTGACAAACAGCCTCATAATGTCCTAATAGGGAATTCGGAAAATTAGTAAGAGCCATTCCTATTGGTTGGCCTGGATTAATCAGAAAATGTTGATCCATTTTCCTTGGGTGTTCCCACTGATCAATGACAGGTCCGTTTGGCATAATGAAAGCATCCAAGGTGTTGCAAAAATTATTTCCCAGGTCACCCACTAAAAAATAATCCCGCAAAAAAACGGTGACCGGCTCAATGAAAATATTACCTGAGTGAATAAAGTGTGCTGTGCTAGCTAAAAAGAGGAAAGAAATCCACTCACCAATTTCGGTGTCAATTATCTGCATCCCATCAGCATTGGGTGAAAAATTTGAGTTTCCGTCTTCATCGTCTGTCTCGGGATCGCTCAGTTGCTGAGTTGCCGTCGGTCTCATTTCAACATTTTTATCATTGCAAGTCGACGAATCCTCACTCCTTTCATACTCAGTTTTTCTCGTGCTTCGCTTGCGTTTTTTGTGAATTCTAATCATATTTTTTACTCGTTCTTCCGTCTTCTAAGTTTCTGTCTGATCTTGTCAGTTACTTTTTTCAAAGAAGAGCTAGTATCGGAGGTGGAATCTTCGGTTGAATACTCCGATACATGTAATTTTACAGTTCTTCGTATTCTTTTTTTGGGAGACATCTCTCCTTCATGTGAACTCTCATGTCATCTGTCTTCTCATCCGAACTCTCATCATCTTTATCGGACTCTTTATCGGAGGTAAGTTGCTCCTGAACATGGAAGACTGGGGAAATTATACGAGCTGCTAGACGAATCCGAGCTGTTAGAGTTTGTACTCTCCAGCTCATCTGATGAGTCTTTTCCCGACATGATGAATACGTGTGTATTGGTTTTCAATGATATCGCGGAAAATTTGACCGCGAGTGGGAAAATCTCACACTGGGCTCCAGTCGCTTCACGCGTGTCGCATCGAACAGTCATGCGCTCATTACAAGCAACGACCAAAAGGATACGTCACGGCGTAGGTGCGAACACATGTTACGGCGGATCGAACTAAAGTTATTGCTGGTTGTCACTGCAGTGCGTCGATATTTAAGGGATTTGCGAAAGAAAATGGCAAAAAGCGAAGGGCTGCAGATTCAGAAGCTAATGGAGGATCAAGGTAAGTAGAAAATGCTAAAGATTATTTCAATTTACGGTCGTTATAAAGGTTATGTTTACAATTTTGCAAGCGATTAACATCGATTTGAGAATTCCTATTGTTTATTGAGTAGTCAGATATTCTTGGTCAATTACAAAGTCGAGGGGGATTAAGTGAAACAAATTCTTTCAAGAGTACAGTGGCTGCGGTATTGTTGTGCGATCTTTTGTCGATCTAGGTAACAAATACCGGGAAGTTCACAATGGACCGTTGAATAAGAAAATCATACTTCGTTCTTCAAAGAACACAGACCAAGGCGGGGTATTCTGACCCACTGTAAGGCAGCTAAAAAGAGGCTGATTTCCAACATTTGCCACTACTTTAAATATCTTTATTGATATCATTAATTCAACTGAAAATAAGGCCATTAAATAAACAATGAGGTCTGTGAATTCGATTTATGAATACTCTTATCCCGGCATTTCGCGTCGTTAATACATAATTTTGGTCACAAGAAGGGGGGTTTGTTTGTTTCGTTGTAGCCTTAATCTGTTCTTTATACTTCATGAAAATATTCTCAGTTCAAATGTCTTTTACAAAAAATTTTCGTTTTTGAAATTCAACTCTAATTGTAGCGGCGTTTCAGCGGTTCAAAGTTTGCCAAAGTCCCATACATTTACGGTAATTTTAGCTTGGAACCATGAATGCATTTCCACGCAAAGCAAACTGCACTGGGTTTAGGGGTTTTTCACTTTTTAGCCTAAACATAGTAATTTTAGCCTATACACAGTATCTGTCAACTATCACATGGGATACACATTAATTATTTTGAATAAAGGTAAGAAAATCTTAGCAAGATTTAAGCTCTCAAGCTGACCCGTGAGAGAAAATTTAACTTGTAGTTAACCATACTGTCCATATTTCAGTTAAAAATGGACATTTCGCGTTAGTGAAAACACAATAACACTCGCTTTAAGCATTCTTACGTGGTTTGACATTAAATTTCTTGAGAATGCTTGAGGATTCCATCGTGGGGTGACCTAGAGAAATGAATTACAGTGAGATGATTTAAATAGCATTCAAAAAGTTACTGCACTTACTGCTCGAACTTTAAGCAGAATCCATGATTAGCATAATGCTTATCTTGTTTTATTGTCTTAATCAGCTTCTATTGAGGAAGAGCAGAAGAAGCTAGCTAAAGCAGTTGAATCAAGTTACCAAAAAGAATCACTGTCAAGGTAAATATAAACTACAAGACAAATTAGATTGGACATAAGGTTGGAAATCTTTTAAAAAATGAATAAATAACTCCTCCACACAAGGACCTAGTCTCCTAACTGAGCATTTAACATTCACCCTTAATTTTGCTGAAAATCAGGTCTTTTGCAAGAAGTTCACATGGCCAAATGTTGATAAACAATCATGAAGTTCAATTACTTAAAATTTTCTTTCTTTTGGTATGTACACTTGTTTTGAAGGCTGTGCATGGAACTTTCTTAACACTTTGTGTCCAAGGACTTAATATTTTATAACTTCTGGACAATTACGTAGAGTTAACACCAAGAAACTGGATTCCTTTTTGCAGACATTTATCTTCAAAGCATGTGCAAGAAGCTGAATGCTGTAATGTAAGTATAATAATCTGTTGTTTTATGATGTTTACTGATTGCTGCTTTCTCCAAATGTTAAGTTTAGTTGAGGAGATTTCAGAAGGCCATGGCCATGCATAAATTGGTGGATGTTGATGTACTTGATATAGACGTGTAACGCCCAGTTGTATTATGTTTCTTTTAAATTAGAAAACATAACTTAACGCAGATTTGAAACTAGGACACATCCTGTCTAAACTGCGGTCGTTAATATTCAGAGTTTACTAATTGTGTATTCCAGGGCCTGTCTGAAATTGTGAGAAGACTGCAGGTATTAGATGGTAAAGTAGACCTCTAGTTCAAGCAAGGGCGTGACCAAAATAGGAAGTTAAACACCATGAGCCAAAGCAGGAGTGAGACACCAAATCCCAAAATAAAAGGTGAGGTGAGACCAAATTCGTGTTCGCCTTTTACTCTTAGTATTTGAATGACAATGGAAGCTCCCCTTACGGACACCCATATTACAGGCACATCTTCAGTCAAAATTCTGAACAAAAACTTCTTCCATAATACATGTACAGTATCCTTCATCAGCATGAGGAAGGCTGTTCTTAAGGTGTCCATATTATTATTACAATAGAGGGTTGACTGTGCTGAACTACAAAATTATGCACATCTCTATATTAAGCAACCAGTTATTTCACCTGCCTCTAGTGATAACTCAAACTGTATTTCACCTGCCTCTAGTGACAACTCAAACTGTAGTCAGTATAAAGATAAATTAATATCTGAGGAGCAGTGTTATTTGGCCTATCATCAATAAAGTGATATGGCAATCTTTAACAATTTTATTAATGACTTTTTTAACATAAATCTGTTCACAGTCACCGAGCAGCTCTTTAGTTGAAAGTGGCAATGAAGCCGACGATGAGAATAGTTCAGATTTTGTAAGGAAAACTGCTTATATTTTATTACATAATTTGGTTATAATCTCTTGGCTTGTCATGTATGTCATTGTGAAATCGAAGTTCTCAATGTTTAAGTGTAAAATTATCATACCTTTTATCAAGTCGAATCTGAGAAGGGTCTATATAAATGCATCATTTTCAAATGTGTGGCCTTTTCTTCTTCATTTTTGATAATTTGGGAAGATTTCTTTGTAACAAAGTATTATTTTTTCAGGCATTTCTCTCCAGTAATTCACATTCAAATTTTGTTACTATGGATTAAAATATTTACACAAATTTCCATTGAATTACAAAGCACGGAATATGAAATAAAAAGAATGAATGGTAGGTCATATAACACATGAAACATGCTGGAATCAATTAAAATTGGTTCTCATTAACAAATTTCAGAAAATGCTTAATTAGGGGAAGAGATTTTTCTTCATGAATCAGTAGGAGGAAATGGGCAATCATTAGGGGTTTCTGTATGCAAAGGTTTACCATTGTTGTTTCAGTGTCTGTAACAATGATTATTATTGTGGGCATTGAAAGAGCCTGATTCCTAATCTGGTCACTTGCATTTTACAGTGAGCAGAAATCGACATTTTAGGGATACCAATATATTTGCACTTTTGAGGACAACCAATGTTGAATGACACAACCCTTGGGGAACAACATTAATTGACAAAAAGTGATAATTATATAATTATGTTGGCTACATTTTGTAATGAATCCATTCATCTGTGTAGTTATCATCATAATGCCCAATTGTCATAATTGTCATAAGTCAAGATCCCTTTTTAGATTTTGCTTTTAAGGAAATACTGTTTTATTCTATTCATCAAGTTGATGGCATGCTGCCCCCAGTAAACACAAAGTTGGGTCGGAAAGCACTGGATCTGAGACAGTCTTGTTAATTAAAAGTAAGTATCATCATAGTGGCTTTAAGAGGCATATTATAGACATCTGTGTTGTCGAGTCTTGAGACCTACAATTTAGTCTCAATGAAAACTCAATTTAAAGAGAGGAATTTGAAGTTTGTTACCACATGAGAATCCATCTTTTCAACAAAATTTCTGAGATTGTAAGGAAACAATTGAAAGGTAGTGTCAATATCTTCATTCCAACTAACCTGTACACGTAAGCTATAAGTTGCTGTTCGCGCATGACATATGTGGTTTGCTTTTAAAGTATTTTAAGCAGGAGATTTGTTCAAGAAGTTAATAAAGTAAAAAGAATTGTTATTGTCACAAGTCTATAAAGATTTATTATTAGTTTTAATGTCATTACCTATGACAAATTAAAATTCTTTAATTGTCTAACATTTTGTTTCATTTTTTTCTAGGATGCATTGTCATGAAATATTCCCAGAAAACTGTCGATAGACACTGGAATGAAATAAGAAGGGCTATAAACCAAAAGTGTAACGATTTAAGAAAAAAGCATGTACATGTAGATTAATTTTGTATTACAAGTTCGCTGAATAATCTTGATATAAAAGTAAAGATTTACTACTGCATATTTCAATAACATGCCAACTCAAAAATTCAAACCTCAACTGACAAATGCATTTTTCACTACTGTCAATCAAATGTTCGGTGGCTCCTCCCAGCTTCCAACTACTGTCGAGTACTGTTTTGTTGTCTGAACGGTGCTCATTTATTTGATTACCGTGCCCTCGGCTGTAGTCGGAAGCTGGGAAGAGTCGCTGAGCACAACATTTGGGAGGCCAGTAGTAACTTCGGAGGGAAGAGAGATTGATAATCATCAGGTACGTTGTAGTACATTTCTTAACATTAAGGGCATGTCCATCTATCCTAAGAGAAAGATAAAAGAATCAGCAAGGATGGGCTCCAGAATTGGCTCAATTTGTCCGAAAACGTTTTGTTTTTTGTTTTTTGTTTTTGTTTTAACTTAAACACCTCTTGAAGTGGATGCATTTGAAGGAGCTGTGGAGCTGTTGTAAACGCTGATGTGTCTGCTCTTTGCATTTTTGGCAAGGAAATAAGACAGTAATGCGCACACTCAATGAATGCACTTTTTCTGTTGACGTCCCCAGATCCACTTGTTTTCACTTTTATGATCAGTGAGTATAAACTATTAACCGAAGTAGGGGTGGGTAGCAGTGGATATTTACTGAGCTGCAAATGTTTACGCATAAATTAAAACAGTAAGATAATACAACACTTAAAGATGATTTTAACTCACTAACTCCTGAAACGAATGCAATATTTTCGGGTGCATATCTTGCATGAGTTGCTCTCAGTTAAATGGCGAAGGATTTTCAAAGTTGAGTTGCCATCTACAGCGCATCTTCAATGCTATGCACCGTTTCACCAAAACCAACCACCCCCCTCCCCCCACCACACACACGCACACACACACGCACACACATACACACGCGCGCGCGCACAAACAAACACACACACAACCACATTTTCTTTTAGAAGCTATGTAAGCTTTTAAATATCTTCAGGATGGTACATTTGAAACTATTGACACAGATGGAGATGGTGGTATTTCACCAGATGAGTTGGCGGAAGGACTTGATATCTCTCTGCTAATTGCTAACCGATATGTGGTCGCTTTTGACACGAATCGAGACAGAGAGCTTGATTTTCAGGGTAAGACAAGAACTAAAATTCATATACACTAAAAGCAGTCCCTTTGCTCAGTGCGAATCCTTTATTACCCAATGCAAGTCTGTAAATATCAAAGAAAATGATGTCTCCATATTCTCGTTCCCACAGCCATTCGGTTGCTCTGGCTACGCGACCAAAAGAAAAAGGAATCTGGAAACGAGAATGAGGTTCTTATTTTTTTACGATGCCAATCTCTGTTAACTCACACAACGGAATGCACCGCTTAAAATTGTCTCAAGGCCTAAAATTATCCCCAAATTAAACTTATTTTGCAGTATTTTCAAACTTACCACTACATGAACAGTGATGCTATAGTTAAACCTCAATAAATGGGTGTAGCTTACAAGAAAGTGCCAGGAAGTACCCACAAAAAGATTTACATATCTATGCATGGTGTACAACTTCAAGCTCTATTTGGTCGTAATAAATACTATAAATGCAGCTATTTGGGAGATGTTGTCTGAGCTTTGATCTTAATGTTTCTTACTCACAAACCTGTTAAACAACAATTAAAACATGGCGCGAATGAGCTTCCTAATAAGGCTACGTTCACACTTGGTGTCCGAGCATTAGTGATTGCGAACTTCCCGTTTAACTGGTCGCGAGTTTTGAGATTTTCAAGGGATTTAATATTCCGCTCCGTCCCGATTGAGATAGACTTCTAGGTGCTTTAAATGAAGAGTAGATCTACGGAAGGATACTTGATTTGGAAAGCGATGGTCTTCAACACCTTAGAGCAACGGAAGGAGATCTGGTGAACAGTCTGGTGAATGATACTGCGATTTGCACACGTGATATGACTTCACTGGAGCTTTACCAATTTCGGACCATTCTTTGGCCCGGTAAATATTTTATGTGGTAACGGGTTAAGTCGCCCGATAGCCATTTCTACTGTTTTTCTTTTAATTTTTCGGGTAACATGACTCAAATTTCGGGCGACATGACTCAGGCCTTGAACAAGAGGCCATTGTTATCATGGCAACAAGAGTGCTGCAACCTTAAAAATGGGTATTTTTGTGCATCCCCCCGAGTGCCTAACTGCATGCAAAATTAGAAGGGGTGTTGAAAATTTTTATTTCCTAAGATGTTTGACTCTTGGAGAGACTTGTTCTTGACTACTGTCATTTATTTAAACTTGAGGAGAATTTCTAAAATTAAATACCGTACTTCCTCGAAAAATGTTGGGTAAAAGAGGGGGCATTTATTGTAGGAAGGGTACCTAATCAAGGGGGGCACTTGTTATTCTCCTGTAATGACTCTGCTGTAGGTTTAAAATGATCTAAAGTGGCAATAGAAACAGGTTTTTCTTGTATCCCTACGATTTAAGTGAGTTAAGGACAAGGGAGATTGCTTTATGAACTATGTGGCTTGGGGGTGGGGGGGGGGGGGTGGGTGGGTGCTCATTGGAGTGTGGGCACTTATTTGAGGAAATCCAGTATAATTTTTATTAATCAATCATTTAATAGTGTGAGTAAGCCTCAGTAGTTCTTGTTACAATGGCTACGATCTTAAAGATCTTTTGTCAGATTTTCTTGCTTTTGAAGACAAGTATTCTGATCTTTTCCCACTCATGTCGGACTTGATAATGTGATTGACCTGTTCCACTATTTCTCCTGGCAAAACAAACAAACAAACAAACAAATATAAACAGCAACAACAAAATTAATGTAGAAAAAACACTTTTTGTACATCAGGGAAAATTGTTGCCCAATCATTGAACCCTTCGATGCCTTAGACTGACTAAAATATAATTTCTCCCTACAATATCAACCCTGAATCAAACAGTAAGGTATCGAGAATAAAGGAAATGATTGCCAACAATACAGAGGCTCTTGATTGTTAATATGGAGAATATGCATACTGATGTCCACAAAAAAAAAAAAAAAAACTCGTAGGCTAGCAAATAATAATCAACTTACTATCAAAAATTGACTATTTCAAATGCTCTTTGCTGTAAAAAATGCTGTTTGTTGTGATAAATTACTGTATGCAAAGAAAAAGACAAAATTTCTCACCTGCATCATCAGCATTAGTTTCAAAGTCGTAGTGTTTAAACTCGTGGGCATTTTGACTGAAGTAAACTATTCTGAACACAGATTTTCCATTGTTCTTCACTTCATTTAGGTCACAAGCAACCACATTTTCCATATCTATTGAAGTCTTAACAAAAAGTGATTTTACAAGTTAGTATTAAAAGGAAGAGGTAACAGGACAAATCAGATTGAAAAAAGTTAACATTGTACTGAGGGGGACATTGGGGTTTGCAGTGTTGGGGCGCTGACTCTTCTTTTTTTAATGCAGTATTGTGTTGTAGAACAACTTGCATTCTGGTGTTGTAGTGATCTCAAAATTTACGGTATATGATGTTTGTAATTTCAAATCATCAGTTTTTGGTGAAATAAACCATTCCCAGTGTTGCAGTTTATTCTTTTGAACAAAATATGCGATACATTTGAGTTAAACTTTAATTAACATTAGCCAACTAGCCTCGGGCCACGTTTGTTAATATTTCACTTGACTTATGGACCTCTACAACACGCACTTTCAGCCAGCCAAAGACCGGCACCTGGTAAAGATGAGTGAAACCAGACCAGATAAATCCTGAGGCTTAAACTATATCATGGTGTCCGTGTGTGTTGATAATATTTCTTGCAGTGATGCAGTGTTTATTCTATTTTTTTTTGCAATGTTGTGGTATTCAGAACACTCCATGTTCCCCTCTGTACTTAAGGCAACAGCTCATGCAGCCAGAGCTTATCTAGGTAGCATGAATTGACTTTAAGAGTTTTATTCCCCCCCCCCCCCCCCCATCTCCTCCTTAGATTGGGATGCCAGTCCACCTCAAGGTTTCCCTGCAGCATTTGATCTGAGGCTTCCCTGATAATTAATCCCAGTATCCATTCACACTCTGTTCTCATCACTTGTCTGTGTTGGTCACTCATGGGTGAGGCAGAAAGGGTAGCTAAGGACCTGTCTACCTGTGGGGTGAGGCAGAAAGGGTAGCTAAGGACCTGTCTACCTGTGGGGTGAGGCAGAAAGGGTAGCTAAGGACCTGTCTACCTGTGGGGTGAGGCAGAAAGGGTAGCTAAGGACCTGTCTACCTGTGGGGTGAGGCAGACAGGGTAGCTAAGGACCTGTCTACCTGTGGGGTGAGGCAGAAAGGGTAGCTAACGACCTGTCTACCTGTGGGGTGAGGCAGAAAGGGTTGCTAACGACCTGTCTAACTGGCAAAATGCAGTCAAGTGGAAACCTGCATATTATTTTTTTGTTTTGTTTTGCAGCCGTGATCAAAATATTCTCTCCAAATTTGAACAGATGTACTGTCAGTGATAATACTTACAAAGTTTTGTTTTCCCCAAAACTTTTTTGCTGACTTGGGTTGAAGTACTGGTTCAATTTCTATCTTCTCAAGGGAAACTCCTGAAGGGCAACAGAGAAAGTGATCAATAAAAAAGTTAAATGAAATACAAAAGGAAAAAAAAAATTCAAATAAGACGGGAAAAAATGAGATGAGGTGGTACCGGTGGGGAGAGCATTCCTCCCACCCTGTACCCTGTAGAGAGGGGAGGGGGAGTGTAACATTCAATACTTGTTTAAATATGTTTGAGTTTATAAAAGGTTTAGAACTCTACACTGAGGAGGGGCTTGGAAATTAAGCAGACTTTGAACTTGACATGATCATTATGCAATAGTTGCTGCTGCGCTTGCATTTATTGTGTCAACTTCACATGCTATTGAATATTGATTGAATTCTCTTGACCAATCAGATTTTTTGTAGTAAGATGTATTGGCTGAAAGTCAGTGATGAAAAGGCAACAAAATAAATATCTGTGAATGACTTACCAAGCTGTATCTCCATCACCGTTCTCAGCTTTTGCAGCATGCTGACCCTGTATGACTGAGGATTAAATAATATTTTATTTCTCTAAACAAGAGTGTATGTTAAGCAACAAACCAAGACAACATCTGCAATAATAGAAACCTTGTCCAGTCAGAAGGGCAATGTGAAGGAAAACATTCAAAAAAATTTATACTTTTATTCAGAATTTTTCCATTATGCCTGTATGTGGGTGTTGTCTGTAATGGTGTCACATATTAACTTCAGCATAATCTAATTTATGTGAGCAGCATTGAGTCCCAAATGAAAACTTAAAGAATTTGCCCTCAAGGTTGTTCATGCACACTGAGACCAAGACAAACAACGTTTTTAGATGTAATTGCAGAGCCATTGTCGTGCTTATCAGATTATTTTGTTTTGCCATTATGTCCTTACTGCCATAACTGTTGTGGTTTGCTTAAACCTTTGACCCTAACTGTGACCAGCATCGAATTTCTCCTTACAATGTCACCCCTGAATCACACAGTGAGGTCAGTAGAATAAAGCAAAATAATGATCACCAACTAAATAAACTCTGATTTTTTGACAAATTCTCTTTGTAAGCACTTTAGGAAATGTAGAGAGAACAGTATGGAGAATATGCATACTGATGTTAGGGTGTAAAGAGTTAAGGTCCCTAATTTTGTGTTACACTTACCCTGTACGTATAATAAGGGTAAGCTTGGTCACGAATATTAGGCTCTTCCCTTTCTTCCTCATGATTCCGTTTTCCTACAATTGTCAACAAAAAAGCAAAATTGCTTCAATCTCCAATCAACATTATTGTATTTTTTATTTCAGACCAAATCATTTGACCCAACTTGGCTATATTTATTATTTAGTATTATTTTCACAATTTAATGTCAAAATAGGAATACTGTCTGTTCTATGTCATATTCATCTTTTTAGTCCAATCTCCCAGTTTGTTCAAAAGTGTTGGTATTAAATGAAAAAAACAATGTGACTCAGAAGCCTGAAAAAAGAGCAATTTTCAAACTGATTACACTCAGTCTGCTGTGAGCCAAGCAGACTGCAAGAACCAACAGTGATGCCAAAATGGATGTACAAAAAAAAGTTACTGCAAAAAGACAGCACTTATAAACTTAAGTTAAAGTGGGCTAATTAAAATCTACTTACGGCTAAATCTGACCAGACAGAATTCCATTGTTCCCATGCTTTCTAGGGTTGCATCGAGACTAATGGGAATCCCTGGCTCTGACTGTTTTTCCAAGACATATTCCTTGGCTATGTTGAGTTAAAAAAGAAAGGCTATTAAAGAACTCAGAATCAAACAACACTTATTGTAAAGAATCTGCCAAAAAGAGCCATGAATCTTCTTGAAGATTGTTTCTCTATACAAGGTATTTCATGCTTCACTCTGTCTCTAAATTTAAACTTTGACTTCTTTATCTCGAAAGGTTTAAAAAATTCCTTTTTCCACTCTGCCACAAAATTAAAGCTAGACTAGTTACAGGCATACAGTTAGCTGATAAGATTCAAGGATTCATGCTTCCGACTCACTGACTTCTTCAGAAAAAATAAAAAAATCTGAAAAATCATTGTTGTACACCTGCAAATTTTCCTTGCTCTAAAGACAATTGGGAAAACATAACATCTTTTTATACGGACAGTTTCCCTTCGAGCAGACACAAAGCTTATGATATACATGTATATTTTCAAACCTGTTCCTGGCAATCCTCTCTTCTTAACCATTTTTTTATATACTTGTTTCATCTTAGCATTCATGCTGTCCACTTTGACTCTTGAAAAGCCATGCTGGGGCTCATTCCTGAAAAAGCAAATCAGAAATTAATCATTACAATAGTTTCATTAATATGTAATTTTCAAAGACTGACAGAAGTAATTTTGTAAATAGAATAAGAAAGATGGTAAGTTTTGAATAAAGGCTGATAGTTTCGAAAGAAACTGTTTGGGGCTGCGTCGGTGGGAGTAACGAAATAATTTGGATATATCAACAAAGTTGAAGTGGTAAATTGGCCACCGTAACGATTACAAAAGCTGATGTTTCGAGCATTAGCCCTTCGTCGGAGCGAATGGTAAGTTTTGAGTTGGGTAAAAGAATAGAGTAAGAAGTTTTTCCTCGTGTCACAAGTGTGGAACAAAGGAAAAAATAATACTGATTTCCCATGAGGAATCGAACCTCAGACCTTAACCGGATTCCGTGCTCCAATGCTCTATCACTAAGCCACAGAAACTCCATAGTGAGCAAGCCCCATTATGAAGTCCTTTTGGTTTTCAATTAATTTTAATACTTGTAGAGCATGGTGGGAATTAAATAACAAAATAAAGCAACTATAATTATAACAATGGCATTTTAGCAGTGGTTATTCAATGTGGTGGCTTTTCTTGTCCACTATTTCCTGGTCGAATTGGAATTTGTAATGTTTGTTTTTGTGGAAGGGAGGAAAACTGGGGACCTGGAGAAAAACCACTGAACCAAGGATGAGAACCAACAACAAACTGAACCCACAGGTGATGCCAGCTCTTGGAATTAAACCCAGGCAACAGCGGTGGGAGGCCAGGACTCTGCCTACTGTGCAATCCCCAGCATTCCCATGAGACTTTCAGCATCAAATTGACTTGGGCAACCTTAAGCACTACATATTTCTGAAATATTTTATTATTGAGAAAATGGTTTTTGATTCTTAAAAATATTTGAGCTTACACTGTTACTATGATCCCTGATGAAGGTTTGTGAGACATTGGTTTTGTAGGACTGGCATCTTTCTAGAAATCGTAATGATCAGCAAGGAGTTAGAGAACAACATAATAATTATTTTAGACTTCATAGTTATAAGGTACTTGGTGTTTTTAGAAGCAGTGAAGCAGCAAGGTAAATATTATAATTATCTACCACCAGCCACCGACATTGAGGTAAGTGGTTGTTTTAGTATAAAGTAAAACAGCTAATTTAAAAGATAATACAGTTCAAAAACATGATTTTACATGTTGCTCTGTCATTTATTCTTGCAACTATTACAATATTTTCTGGTGTAAATCCTGCCTGAGTTGCTAAGTGAATAATTAACAACTATTCACCTCAGTGTCGGTGGTTAGTGGTGGATATTTACCGACCCACTTTGCAGCTCGGTAAATATCCACCACTAACCACTGACACTGAGGTGAATAGTTGTTTTAGTATATACTAAAACAGTGAGATAATATAAACCACCATTGTTAATTTGAGTGATTTCTTTGCTTGTCACAGATGCAAACCGGGACGCCTTTTTTTTCCCGAGTGGCTCGGAGGTAAATATCAAAGGATATTCAGAGTTTGACTAGCCAATCAGAGCGCGCCTTGAATGCTATCCACTGTTTTAGTATAATGGATATCTGGAGTTTGAGTTGCCAATCAGAGTGCACCTTAAACACTATCCTCTGTTTTATTGTATTAAATAATAATAATACACAATATTGAGCAGAAACATGTATTGCAGAGATTACCCTCCTATCCATCAGTTTAGTTCTTGAAAAGGGGGCTGGGGGGGACAAGTGGACTGACCATATCAATCTTGGAGGAGGGGGGAAGAGATGATAAGGGGGAGGAGATAGAGAGGGAAAATGGAGGGCAAGGGGGGACTGACAATTCCAAGAGAAGAGGGAGAAGGGGAAGGGGGGATGGGAAAGAGGATAGAGGGGGAAGGCCAGAACAAAACCCTCAGAGGGGTGGGGAGAGGAGAGAAAGGGAAAGACAATCCTAAGCCTCTGGGTTTTGGCAAGGTACAGTGTATATATGCTAAGCTGGGAACAATCATGTGGCCATGGCGTTTTTCAACATCTAATCAGCAAAACCAGGAGCAAAGGGGAAAGTTTATGGTTTGTGATAAAAGGAAAGGGACAATTGGAGGAAAGCTATCAAAATATAACACTTTTTTAGTAAAAAAAAAAAAACACAATTGGCTCAATTCTTCTAAAGAAAATGTCAATTTTGGCTGAGTTACCTGAACCAAAGCCAGACAATTGAAAAAAAATGTTTGTAATTGGCTCCTTGTTCTCCAGCACTACAATGCAAAAAAAAACTGGAGAGAAATAATGATACACAAACAGCTAAGAATAATTAAAAATAATAAAGCCTGAGAAAATTGATACTTTATCAGAGAAGCAATTTAAAATGATTGGTGCAGATTCATGACTATATATCATACTGTACATAAATCTTATTCTTATTCTAGACATGTACACCTTATTCCATGGTTTCACATATAATACTTACGAATATTTTTCAAGTTGTGTAGTGTTGTTCAGAGTCCCCAAGTGGCAAGGAAAAACACAAACAATAAGAAAAATGTCTACTTGTATCATTTGTGAAATTTGATTGAGTGAGGTACCAGAGTCTGCTAAATTTAATTTTTGAGTTTTTTGGCTTCTTAAGTTTTCAGATACATCCTATTATAATAGTCTTTCTGAAAATGGTATCAATCAAATGTGGCCTGTGTGAAAGATGAAAAACATAAGAAAGCCATTGCTGGAAGTGCTTTTTATCTGATTTTAAATCTGGAGCACTTAAAAGTCTGTCGCATTACATGTCAAGACTAAAAATCATCAATAAAACCTAAGTTTGGGCATTCAGTATGATATGGCCATATTATTACTCCACTTTCTGTCCAAATTAATTTTTTGCCCTGTCCTAATATCATGGTAAAAATGATGCAAATAAATTATAACCCTGCAACTCCAAGATCTGTTTGTTAATTCTCCCCTCTGGCTGCTACACATTTCCTTTTGAGTTAGCTACACCGAAGAATTTGGTCTTTGATCAAAACAACTACTTCTACCTCACAAGTTGGAGTATGCTTATTACTTGTTTGTTGGATGTTCCAAGGTTATTCTAGCGAGAAGTTACACTTTAATCATTTCTGAGAGTTAAGAAGTGGAATTAAATGTACTGTATGGGTATACCTGGAAATTTCCACTTCTCCATCATCCTCAGCCATATGCAAACAAAAAGGTTTGACATCATTCTGAAATCAATATAAGAAAGAAATCTTGAATTTCCTTTGGACAAAAACCAATAACTTGTCCTTTGCACTGACTGATATTTTAAGAAAAATTGATAAGGTTTAAAAGTTAACATACTTTAGTATATACTAAAACAGTGGATAGCGTTCAAGGCGTGCTCTGATTGGCTAATCAAACTCCGAATATCCTTTGCTATTTACCTCTGAGCAACTCAGGAAGAAATGGCTTCCCGGTTTGCATCCGTGGCAAGGGAAGAAATCATTCCAATTAATTTTTGGTGGTGTATATTATCTCACTGTTTTAGTATATACTAAAACAACAATTCACCTCAGTGTCGGTGGTTAGCGGAGGATATTTACCTCGCCGCTTTGCGGCTCAGTAAATATCCACCCCTAACCACCTCCACTTCGGTGAATATTTGTTAACTACACCAAAAGTCCCTCAAAATAGCTACTAACAATTTTGTACCTTGAGTGGAGGCTGTAATCCCTGGTTTGTATACTTGTACAAGATAATTCCAATTAAGTCCTGCACACAGGCACTTCCTGTTTAAGTTGAGCAGGAAAAAAATATCAGTTCTATCAGAATACATTTTGTGCAATATCACATACTATTAAAAACTGGATCATTGGATAATGCAATTCAAGACTTTCTATTGGCTTAGCCATTATGGTAAGTGTATGCCTCAGCTTAATATTAAAAGGGAGCTAAAAATGTAATAAAATTCATTAACTTAATTCAACATTTTAATAAAACAATCATTATTCCACTCACACCTGTTGGATATGAGATGATTATAGCCAACGAGGCGCGTAGCACCTCGTTGGCTGACTATCATCTCATATCCAATGCACGCTTGTGGAATAATTGTTAATTAATCTTTAATTCTGCCATGAACCCATTAACTCTCATGAGTGACCAAGACAGAATTTCTCCTTACAATATCAATACAATATCAAGCAGGCAAGTGTTGAGAATAAACTTAAGAAAAATAATTATGCTATCAGTTGACCCAACACCAAATTCTCCAAACTAACATTACAAGAATTCTATGGCAGACAGTAGGGAGAATTACTAAATAAATCAGATCTTGGGAGTGAAAGGGTTACAAAAAAGTACACTCATATTTTTTTAGTTAAAAAATTTACCACTAATTGTGCATGTTTTTTCTTTCTATACCTGAGACTGTGACAATCATTGGCATGGCTCTTTCCTCCTGCAGAATCAAGCATAAAATAAAATATCAAGTCAGTTCTGGCAATGATCACTCATTTCTTGACTCAGTTCAAACCCTAACTTATCTCAGGTGACACTTAACACTGAGGACCCATCAGATCATGGCCATAAAATCTTAGTGAACCAGTGAATGTACAGATTCTTTTAACCCACACAAGTGATAAACATGTAGTTTATCCCGATAATATTCATGCATTATTCAACAAACAGTTAAAGATATTATTGAAGCTTATCAGGTAGAGGTTGTTGTCTTGATCAAACATCAAATTCCCCTAACCAATTTACAAGGAAATGTGAAGCAGCTAGAGGGGAAAATTAATAATCCTCAGTTAGGAATTGAATGGTTAATAAACTAGTTACTTTATATCAAACTGTTAAATATGCGTCAGTCTTCATTGCATAACATAAACTGAGGTTATTGACCATGAATACCTCTGGTAGCATTGTTAAAAATATCTTGAGCTTTTCTGTACTTCCTTGGAAAGCCTAGGGGGGAAAAGACTTCTGTGAGGTATAATCAAACTTATCATTACAAATGTTTGTTGAAATTTTCTGGTAAACTCTTTTTTTTTTTAAATTGCTTCTACACAGTACTGTAATGATTTGCTTTTAAAATGATCGGCAAAAGTACCATAAGATCAACAGTAATTCAGAACCAATTTGCGCATTTAAGTAAACTCCTATCCCTCCCCAAAAAAAAAAGCCACTGACATCCACATCATTCTCCACAGAAATGGTCATGAAGCATTTACGGCGACCAAAATCTAAATTCTAAAGTTCAAGGGCATGTCGCTCCAAAACGCGGTTAACGAGGTGTTTGGGACTATTCTACTGATCGAAATGACAACCCAAAGTTGACTGTTTGCACGAATCTTTATTCTTGAAAGGCAATCGACCACGAACCACAGTCAATGACGAAAATAACGATTATTCTGACCGTCAATCAATCAATCGAACGATCGATCATAAAATGAAACAACAATACAACGAAGTTCTATCAATCTAACGAAAAGCCGCGGAATACATGATCAAAGAATTGCATGTTAAATACTGGGCTCTAAAGTCTATAACGAGATTAACAATACAAGTGAAACAGAACAAAAGTTTGGAAACAAATTAAAAGAGTTTTGATGACTGATAAACAGCCCATTGTTCTATTTAAATGATGGGTGTTCACTGACTTGCAAATTGGCACGAATTTAGCCTTTAAATCTTAAATCTATACAGATCATTGCAATATTTGTTTGTATATTGTCGCCCAACACTGAAAAGACTGGGGAGGAAAAAACAAAGTTACAAAGGTACTCACATATCGGTCCTGCTTGTGCCAGAGGTTGAGAAAACAAAAGGGCGAAAGTTTACCAAGGCTATTCAAAACTTACGAAGAACTGATTAAAGGGACGCTAAATTTGCCTTTTATATGCGCGTGGTAACGCTGAAAGGTCCGATTACAAAACAAATAGAAATACAGAAAAACAGATAAGCATTGTAACTATGTGGCTATCTAAGATCATTCTGAAATGAGTGAACTAATCAATAATCAATCAAAAAATAAGCCTTCTGGCTAATGTCCTTAACAGGTCATAAGCATTGTATTTTTGTTTGGAATTCAAACTCAACATCAAGTTTGTTCAGAGTGCCACATAACAAACTAACGATGCTTACTAACCTCCCTTGCTCGAGGCCATACTTAGGAATATTGTCCCTCAGTCACTTTTATATGAACCTTGGGCCATATTGCCAATATTCCTCAGTGTGGCCCTCACACTCGGTCAGTTAGAACTTAATATTTCAAAACAATGTTGTTTCAAGTTCACAAGGCAACCAGGTGGACAATCAGACATGGTTTGTCTGAATTACAATTCATAGACCCAACATTTCGACACTCCTGTCTTAAGTGGCTTCATCAGGGATGATCTAATCTGGTGGTGAGAACCTATCAGTTGTAATTCCCTATACTCAACACTTTTGTAAATAATCTACCAAAAAGTGCATTGAATCTTCTTGAAGGGTATTCCTTGATACAAGGTAAGTTCTTCAGTCTGTTGATAAATGTCAGTCTCTAAATTTAAACTTTGTCTTATTTTTCTCAAAAGGTTTACTTTTTTCCACTCTGCCACAAATGCAAGAAGCTGCACTAGTTACAAGCAGTGTACATTTAGCTGATAAGCTTCAAGGATTTATGCCTCCAATTTACTCACTGACTTTAACTCTTCAGTAAAAGAAAGATCACTGTTGTATACACCTAAAATTTTCCTTGCTCCAAACACAATTATTGTGATTGGTTGATTCATAATCACATGACCCTGTATAAATTAAAATGTACACTGCTCATGACCAGGATACAATATTGACAGGATATTGTCAAAAATTGTATCCTGAGCAAGTTACATGTATTGGATGTGATCAATGTCCAGGTTTGCAGTTAATCTAAATGTAGGATAATGATAATTATAAGTGCTCTTCTTAGCACTTCTCAGCAATTCCAGGCAAAACTAACCTGTTGCTAACTCTCCGCTGGTTCTAGTTAGTTAGTTAATAATTCATATAGTTATAGTTATATAGTTTATATCTGACCACTTGCAGCCGAGAGGCTGAATTACGGGTGCAGTGTAAGGTTGAGAACAGACATCAGCATATCAGGCGCCTCTGGCAGCCGCTTCAGTCTATCGATCTCACCTTCCCACCCATCCCACCCCAGGAGAGGACATCCATCACAAAGTAATCTCGTGTGTGGGAAATTAACGTCTCCCACCCCAACCCTGCAGGAGATGGGACCTCCATTTATTCGTCCCTATCCGAGAAGACTAGAATATCTAGAAAACACTATGGGAGCAGCCCTTGGCTAAAACACTGTAGCTCTTTCCTACTTTATCCAAAAAGATGAAATAAATAACTGGTTGAGCAGAAGGCCCAGGAAAATACAATTCTTTAAAGGTATATCTACAGTGTTTCGAAGAAATAAAGTTGCACTGTCATTAGATTAACAAGCATTTTCTGCTTGTTTACTTGTTTGTCCTCTGGATGCATAACAAAGCACTTGACCTGGGGTCCATTTCTTGAAAGTCCTGCCAACTGGTAACTTAATGGGCCCAAAGCTATGTTTTAAAATTAAAATTTGAAGGATGGGAAAGCAGGTTCTAGCTGGCACCCAAACCAGTCCTTTTAGTTTCTCTAGTTGATAGTTTTATTGTATCATTTTCAAAACTTTTGAAATCCCCATCTTGAATGAAAACAGAACAGTTTTACAAGCCCATAAAGTTACTGGGACTTTGAGAAACAGGCCTGTAGTGTATGTGGTTGATTCTTGTAAGCATGCGCACGTATGTGCATTATTCATTCCATGTACTTTTGAAATAAAAACTGAATACATGACAAGGCCTCTCAGGTCTGTCGGGAAACAGTTCATTTTGTTTTCCCTGAACTCTCTTTTTCTTCCCCTTGACTTAATTCTTCTTGGGAGACATTGAGACTTGCAGGAAAATGTAAAACACCTTTTCTAACTGACAGTTTCCCTCTGAGCAGACATGAAGCTTAATTAATATATATTTTCAAACCTGTTCTTCATAATCCTCTCTTCCTGACCATTTTTTCATATACTTGTTTCATCTTTGCATTCATACTGTCTACTTTGACTCTTGAAAAGCCATGCTGGGGTTCATTCCTGAAAAAGCAAATCAGAAGTTAATCATAATAGTTTAATATTTATGTAGTAATTTTCAAAGACTGATTCAGAAGTTAAAGTTTTGTACATAGAATAAGAAAGATGGTAGGTTTTAAGCTGGGTAAAGAAATAGAGTGAGAACCTTTTCATCTCGTCACAAGCGTGTGACAGAGGGAAATTCTGAGCAAGTCCCATCAAGAAGTAGTTTTGGTTTTCAATTGACTGTAATGCTTGTAGTGTGCGAACTGAGTTCCCAGTTTTCTGGGAATTCCTTGGAATTCCTAAGAATTCCTAGGAATTCTCAAAAATTCCCAACTATGGAAATAAGCTCTGATTTGAAAAGCTTGGAATTACTGGGAATTTCTGGGAAAGCAAGGTTTCAGTTTTGTGAGGACTTGGAATTCTCAAACATTCCTAACTATGCAAATAAGCTCTGGTTTGAAAAGCTTGGAATTACTGGGAACTTCTGGGAAAGGAATGTTCCAGTTTTGTGAGGATGTGCCAAAATCATAAAACCTAAACATAATCATAAGCAGGGGTCAATGCTTCGGAATGCGCACATTCGTTTGTGGGCAAGAATTCAAACATACTCTAATCGCTTTCTTCTCTTGTACAAATGCTTCTCCGTTATGAGACGCACTTGACTGTTGGCACCGCTAATTTAAGCTCAGTGGATTAGCGTCAAAGATCTAGACTTAAAGGAATCGAGATGGCCGCGTTGGACGGTGTCGATGAATGCTTGTTATGGTCCAGCTCCGTTGATTTGGGTATTGGTACAGTATAATCATCTAGGTAGCTCTTATACTTCATAAGGTGGTATCCATCGGTTATAATAATGAGGGTAAAACACGTTTGTAATCACATTCAAAGTACTTGTGATTACCTTGTGTTGTTTCTCACCTTTGCCGTGAACACAACTCAAGTCAGGGTTTCGAGTCTTCGTTTCCTCGACAGCTTTCGGCCACAAATCGTGCATTTGTAGTACGTTCGATTCTTCTCGATTATTTCTACATTGAGTGAGTTCATATCATTATTTACATCACCTTCAAACCATTGATCTATTAAATGAAACCATGGTCAACAAGCCGAACCATGCGTGTTCTCCTAAGACTGCAATCGGGCAAGCCAGCAGATTCTCTTTACAAGCCAATAGCAATTCCCAAAATATCCACGTGATCATGCCCGTGGGTTGTAGACAAAGAAACCTTCATTTGGCGCTCATCTTTAAATGTACTTTTCATCGGTTGATCGCTCGTGCATAAGTTATTTCTTTTCTCGACTGGTTTGCAAATACGACATCTCTAAAGATGGGTTTTACCGTTGATCAATGGGAAAACGAGAATAGCGCGAGTGTTGTTAAATTGATGAAAAGCAAGTTGTCAGCGCCGTGAAGCTTAAAGAAGGGACAACAGTTATCGACTGGTCGGCACAAAGGTCGAGCGGCTTTTTATAAAGCTAATGATTCTGAAAGTTTGTGGTGAGTACAAATTGCGATATTTGATACGTGATCAAAACTGACAATCAAATCGGTCACTTGCATGCCACAGTTTCTTAAGCTTACGCTTTACAATTAAATAAATCTATCAGTGAGCTAAAGGTTTCAGGATTATTTGAGTCGCGTTTTAAGCACGCTGCGAGCCCAGCAGAAAACGACAATTACAGCTGCTTAGTCTGCAGTTTGGGATAAAAATTCAATTATTTAACTGTAATTAAGCCTTTCACCCCCAAGAGTGTTGAGTGAAGATTGAGAAGAAATCTCTCAATCTCAACTTGCAGAATCAACAAAAACAAACAACATAGCATGAAGATGCTGCTTGACAGCCTACATTTGAATTTTAACACACAAGACTTTTATCCAAAGAAGTTACAACAACATTAAATTAAGTCAAAGCTGACTGATACTATTTATTGCTTTAAAAATAACCCAAGTTATTACATTTCATGAAAAAGAATCAACAGATTTTATTCACAATTTGTGTCAAACCAAATTTAATAATTCACTTGGACTATTTTAAATGAATAGCTGTAATTGAGGACAATTTTTACGAAGTTTTCAAGAAAAGAAAAAGAAATTTCTTCCTAATGTTACTACATGTTTATGTTAATATATAATAGCAAATTTTTAACCGCCACCCAGTTAGCTCAATAGATAGTGTGCTGGACTGTTGTGCTAAGGTCAAGGGTTCTAGCCCCGGCCAGACCAACACTCGAGGTCTTAAAATAATCGAGAAGAATCTGCTACCTTTCTAGAACATCAAGAAATGGTTAGATATTCTAGTCTTCTCGGATAGGGACAAATAAATGGAGGTCCCGTCTCCTGCAGGGTTAAGGGTAGGAGACGTTAATTTCCCACATATGAGATAACTGTACGCGATGGATGTCCTATCCCCTGGGTTGGGATGAGTGGGTTTACTGGGCCCGCAGTAATTGGCACAAGCTGTTGCGGTGTCCCTGCTGGTCGGCGAAGCTAATAAACTAAATAATTAACATGTAAACCTGACCTGAACATGTAAGTAAATTTCATTGATAATGCATGTGTTTATTTAATATTAGTTGCCTTGAAGTTTTCCTAAAATTTCCAGCAAGTTTTTAGATTCACAGTATTTCAGGGAAGTCAGTCAGGTGCTCTGAGTTGGAATTCCTAAGAATTCCCAGAAATTCTCAAGAATTCCTAGGAATTCCTAGGAATTCCAAGTCTTGTTGGCTATAAACAAGGAATTTTTAGGAATTTCTAGGTTTTTTCGGGAATTCCTAGGAATTCCTGGGAATTACACACCCACACCAAGCAAGATTAGAAAACCTTGGAATTTTTAGGAAATCCTAGGAATTCCATGTTCCAATTACCGTGAAAACTCACACCTTTGTTCCTAGGAATTCCTGGGAATAGATTCTTAAGAATTCTAAGGAAAATCCTAGGAATTCCTAGGAATTCCTACCTTTAATTCGCAAGGGTAATGTGGGTTGTGTGTGCTTTTTAAGGCAGAAAATGGAGCTATGTTATTCGTGGGAACATGGCAACGAGAAAAACGAATAAATTAGTGGAATGAAAAGCGTTCGTTGATCCCTGTGGGATTTAGAAAGGAGTTCCTGGTGATTGTTGTATACTTAGATAGAAGGCAGCTGCAGGTAGGATATCATGGTATCTTCCAAAAGAGATGCCAGGTCATCCCTGGCAACTCAAGTTTGTCAAGTTTTCCTTGCAATTAATTTGTGAGCACTATTTATCCCCGTGATTGGAGAAAGACAGTGTTGGATAAAAACACAAGTAGACCAGTGCTTTGTCAACTAGTAGAATTCTAGACCTAAAAAAATTTCATGCTTGTTTTTTTTTTTTTTGTAGTAGAACCCTTATTACAGTTGGTATTACTCAAGTTTTCCTGTCTTTTGTCACTCCCAGGTATTTTTTGTGCAGGAGCTGATCTCAAAGAGAGAGCCAAAATGGCAGCGCATGAGGTTGGACCATTTGTATCCATGGCTCGGGCAGCAATAATGGAACTACACAACCTACCAATGCCTACAATTGCTGCTTTAGATGGCCACGCCCTAGATGGTGGGCTTAAAATGGCCCTGTCATGTGACTTTAGGGTTGCTGCAAGTAACACTAAAGTAGGGCTGACAGAAACTCGTTTGGCTATGATTCCTGGGGCAGGTACAGTTTTCATAAGATTAACTTTGCTTGTTTTACTGCTACTTAGCCATGGCAGCTAGGAATTTCATTGTCTCTGGATGGTATGAAAGGCCATCACAAATGACCTAACTCCTCTTCCCTTAGACTATCACAAGCTGCCTCACCCATCCCCTCTTCCTTGGCATTTGGTAGGCTACTCTTCACAACAATAGGCAATAACAATTCAGAAGAGGTCCTGTCAGAATATTCATTTGATGTTAATTCTGAGAATTTGTTGTTGCATCAACTCACTGGTAATCCAGCAATGAATATTCTTATTTATTCTCATCACTTTTCTGTTTGATTTTGTATTGATGGAGAAATGAGGAGAAATTCTTTCTTGGTCACTCGTCAGAGTTAAAAGGAGGGAGGTCGAGGGTTCGAGCCCCGGCCGCAGACCAACACTCATGGTCTTAAAATAACTGAGGAGAATGTGCTACCTTTCTATGAAATATATCAAGAAATGGATAGATATTCTTGTCTTTCAAGATAAGGATGAACAAGTCATAGGTCCCGTCTCCTGCTTCTATTAATTAGATAATTTGATTAGGCAGGGGACGTTGAGGAACCCATATCATGAGATTACTGTGCTGTGGTCTGGCCTGTTTACTGAGAATTGGGGAAGGGGGCATGTGTAAACAAATTTGCCTTTGTTCATTGTAAACTGCCACTGGCAGTCTGGCAAAGTCCCCTGCGCAGTGTTGTAAAGCGCCTTGAACATAGGATAAGAGTGCTATAGAAATAAAAGTTATTATTATTATTATTATTATTATTAAAGGTTGATGCTTTGACTCTCAAGATCCAGTTTGCAATTCTCTCTTCTAACCTCCTCTAACTAACTACATTTCCTTGGAAATTAGAGGGGAGAGTTTGGTGTTAGATCATGATTACACCCTTTGGCTGATAAACCTGTCTTTTCTCATAACCCAGTGCAAGATGATAACATATTGAACTCATAGGAAGAAGTTACATGATGATCACATCTGGGAGTAAGAGAGGGTGTAAATCCCACTTTTCCAAAACATACAGAGTGCATCATTCATTAAGTCTTGTGTGCAAGTCAGCTATTGGTATTTCAGCCTTGACATCTGAGATGAATGATATCACAGAGCTTTTACAGGGTTGTCAGTAGAAGGTGTAATAAATGTATGATCTGAACTGAGTAAGCAGCCTGTATGATTGTGTTGCAAGCGTGATGGTTGCAAAGCAACTGGTTCCTCAAGGAGAGGGGGTTCTGTGGGCATGCTCTCCCTGAAAATTTTGAAATTTTAAACTCTCTGAGACAAGATTTTCAGCATTCTGGAACATAATAAGTAACTCTTTTTTTACGTCAGACATTAATTGATGTTAGAATTAGTTCAAAACACTTATTTTCATCTTTGATCACACTTGACAAAGTTGGTGCAAAATGGTCTGACAGCCTGTGGGTTCCTTTTTTTTAGGAGGTACTCAACGTCTATCAAGGTTAATAGGTGTCTCAAAAGCCAAGGAGATGATTTTTACAGGCAAAGTGGTCAGTGGTACAGAAGCTGAAGAAATAGGTTTGGCTGATTATGTTGCTGAACAAACTGAAACTGGTGATGCAGCATATCAAAGAGCCCTTGTTTTAGCTGAAGAAATTCTTCCCCACGGACCTGTTGCTGTGAGGATGGCCAAATTAGCAATTAACAAGGGAATCCAGGTAAGTCCTTTTTTTTTCACCCTTTGATCTGCAAGAGTGACTAATTTCTCCTTTAAATTTCACCCCTGAATCACACACATTAACCTCTTCACTGCTTGCTGGACCTACTCAATGACATTCTCAACACATCAAAAGTTAGAGAGTAACCATCAAATCTTTGGCACTGGAGGGGTAAATTGAACTAGCCTCTGAAACTGGAAACAAGCTAGAATTCTGGAAAAATGTTATGTCAGTTTGTGTTGGCACAGGATTTCTCATTGAGTGGCTGAGTTAACGTTAACGACGGGTTAAGGTCCTGGTCGTGAGAATGAAGGAAATGATCACGAACTAAATAAGTTCTTGATTGTTAACCAAATTCTCCTCGTCAGCACCTTAGGTAATGTATAGCGGACAGTATGGAGAATATGTGGACTGATCATGTTAGGGTTAAAAGGGTCACAACTAATGATCAACGAGTAGTTGTATGGTTTCCCTTATTTGATTCTCTTCTTTCGTTTTTTTTAATTCTCAAATCTCATGATCACACCTGAGGTTTCTAAGTACATACTAGACAAGTCTGACAAGTAAAAAAAAAAAGGAAAAATAAAATTTATTTAAAGTAACCAGTATTTTTTGTATCATCATGACACCCTTTGCAAGGTAATTAAATTGAACCCCTTAATCATTCAGTTAACAGTGACTAGAAGCTATTTTCTCGTTACAATATTAGTGCTGAATAAAATACCAAGGTCACAAGAATAAAAGAATTGATCGCAAACTAGAGGAGCTCTTGACTGTTAAGCAAATCCTCCTTGATGGTAGTATAAGAAATGTGTAGAGAACAGTATGGAAAATATGCACGCTGATGTTAAACCATGGAATGCATTCAATACAGCAAGGTTTTGTTATAATGAAATGGTTTTGCTCCCAGAATATGTGATTTGTGTCTTCTTTCTTTCTGCAGGTTGACCTCACGTCAGCCATGTCATTTGAAGAAGGTTGTTATGCTCAGGTATGGGTGCAAATATTTTTTTACTGTAATGTCGCAATCTAATTGGCTAATTTGCCATTGTTGATAAGAGAGTACATACAATGCTACTCATGCCAATGTGTCATATTCCAACATGCCATGCACTGAAAGACTCACTTTATTTGACATTGATATTGTGGTGAAAAACACAGTGGTTTGGGTGGTCTGTACTGTTATTGTCAAACAAAACAATGTTTTGGTATTTAAATTGAAATTATGTAAAACAATGTTTACATGAGTCAGAAGTTGTGAATTTTCTTCCATCAGGTTATACCCACCAAAGACAGACCTGAGGGTCTTAAAGCATTCAAAGAGAAAAGAACACCACAATACACAGGGGAGTGAAGAGAATAACATGACAGAAAAGCATGGACACGATGAAGTAAATGTGCAACTGGAAAATAGAACAAAGACTCTGGTGAACTGTTTGACTCCCTAAGAGTGACCGGCATCTAATTTCTCCTTACAATATCACCCCTGAATGAAACATTAAGGTTAGGAGAAAAAAGGAAATGATCACCAACAAAACAAGCTCTTGATTGTTAAACAAATTCTCCTTGTCAGCACCCTAAGAAATACATAGAAATCTATATGGAGAATATGTATACTGATGTACACCCCCACCCCATCCCCCCCCTTTACCAGCCTTTAATAAAAGGACCCTGTCAGATTTTTCTATGGAAAACATTATTAACTACTGTATTATTTGTTGAAACTAAAGGAGAAATTATAAAATTGAATACTGTACTTCCTCAAAAAGTGCATAAGGGCTTATTTAAACTGTTGGGTAAAAGAGGGGGAATTTATTGGAGGATGGGTGCTAATATTCAAGGGGGGGGGGCACTAATTATTATTGTCCTGTACTGATTCTGCTGTAGGTTAAAACATAGGCATGCTATGCATGCAGGAGTTATTTGTTTGGATATGTGGGTTGAAATTGGACACTTAGTAACTGGTGCTGGTGTCTGAATAATTGATGGCAAAAATAGACTGCATTGGTACCACTCTTCCTGCAGTCCCCTCCACAGCCCCATTTTGAACTCGTCACACAATGTTTTCTCTCCAACGTTGCGTGACGAGACCAAACAACAACCTCATTATAGCTCAAAGGCTATAATAATGCTTACTGCCACCTCTTTTTCAGAGATAAAGTCGCAATTATCTAGAATCTGGATACTGTTGAAGTGTATAGGGTTAAAAATTAACAAGTTAGTTATTTGATAAAACTGTATGAGAAACTTAAGGGGCTGAATTTTTGCACACATGTAAAGCTATATCTGCATACATATATAGCTATTTACATATAGCTATTTCTGCATACATGTAAAGCTATATCATTTCAAAATTTTACGGTATGTAAGATTCGTGATTGTTAATTTTATTGACTGCTCCAAACCTCAACATGCAGCATGGTTATTGATGAATCGATTTACGATAAAATTCAACAGCATATATCCCATTCGTAGAGTTTTCACATAGGCTTATTAGAGAAATGTATTAAAGAAAAGCCCTTTCACTGTCTAAAGCCTTGCTCATTCAAAAACAAAATGAGTCCTGAAATATTGGATCGCTTGCCAACGATTGTGTTCCAATTTCCTTTCGGGAACCAGCATATTGAGGCGACAAGTTTTCAAAAATACACCGATTAAAACAAAGAAAGGGACCCAATTATCCTGAACATGAGTATTGAAATACTTCCAAACAGTATTATCTCGTTTGGATCGATTTACAAGTGCACAATTGTCGGAAATCTGAGACGTTCTGATCGCGACGGAAAAACCAGCAAAGTGACGTCCTAAACTTGTTTGGGAGAACGGCAACGCTAACACCGGAAGTCGAATGGTGCCGTGTCCAGACTATTCAGCTTTCTCTCCCGTTCTGAAATGACGTTCCCGTCCTCTTGCCAAATCTCTCTATCATAAATACAAGGGCTGGCACGCTTCAATTAGGATGTGCGGACGTCCCAGGAATTAGACTTTCGTTTAATTGTAACTCTAAAAATAACTTTAGTGAAATTCACATATCCCTGCCACGCCCTCAGATTCGCTCTCTGTCCCAATTATTGGCTCTTGATTTAGAGAAAGATAAATCTGGAGTCAAAGTAATGCTTTCGAAAACAAAACTCAGGTGATGACTGCTCCTGCATGAGCTCAATACACGCTGGGGAGGGTCAAGTTCAAAGCTGGATATGAAAGCAAGAAGTATTAATACAACGAAATTAGTTGACACTTAAGTCAGGCAAAATATATATACTCGTGCTTTGGAAGACAATATTCTCGTCAAAATGAAATAATCCGGGCGATATTTGGATCAATTAAATTTTCTTTCAAATGTATTTTACTCATGTCCAGCCAGGAGAAGAAGTTTAGTCGTTTTCGGGCCGGGATACCTTGAGACCAGGCTTCTGTTCTAAATTGATTACAATTGTGATGCCTTTGAGATATAAATGACTTTCAATTCTTATGCAGATAAATCCCAAAATTAGAAAGTGTGAAGTTTGAGAACTCGGAAAGAGTCCGATTATATAATGCAGCTGACTGCAATAGCAACTCGCGGAGCGAGCTTACTGTGCGCCCGCAATACGTGCATGGGTGTTATTTGATGCTGTCCCGACCTGAAAGGACTTACTAAACCTGCACTGGGTTTGCTAGGCCAATAGGGCTATTTGGTTTTTAACTGGATTCTCGACTTCGTTGATGAATCGATTCTAACATTATACCAATCATCCCACTTCACCAGGAAGCAAACTGAAATCTCTGGAACGCCGATTGAATGGTGCAGAAATACAATGAACTGACTAGAAAAAGTGGGCCTTTAGTGTTTGACATGGAATATTCAAATTTTTCTGCGAAAGACTGTGATGTAATTACGGTGGCTCTTCATGTTGCTTTGGGAACCAGCTCCTGTGAAACCATAAAGGGAACTGATAATGTTTCGTAAGGTGGTACTGAATTGAATATTAATTTTTTTCTTTTCTTTTGGAGGAGATTAAAAGACAAATATATTGGAAATATCAAAATACGAGAAAGTGGTGGCCTGCTTTCTCTTCTCTTTTTCACCAAATTTTTATTGCCGGGTTGGGAAAAAAATAGGCACAAAATAAGGAGGATTTTAATCGGTTGGTTAGTCTGTGGTAATGAGACGCAGGTTCAGTTACACCAAACTTTATCGCCACACTGTTTGTGTATTTTTCCTCAATAACCCAAAAGGGAAGCTTAAATTTAATAATTTCTTATTACAGCCAAGCGATAAGTAAGGATATCTAATAAAAGCTAAGGATATGTTCAAAGTTATTACCTTTCTGAAGTTGTTAGAGTCCGTGAAAGATTTGTCCGGATTTGAAGCGTAAGTTTTGTTTTCAAAGCCTTGAAAACCATAAGAATGAAAATATCCTTACCGCTTAGTAATGCGTTTGAATGATTTATTGAACATTGTCTATGGTTCTGAAAAGATTAAGACTCCGGTAAGACCGGGCAATCTTTCTGTTGTCGGTTAACAGTCAGAAGCGATGAAACCAAGAAAGGAAATCAACATAAACTTAAGGTCTTAAATGCTCGGAAAATATCTTTATCCTTCAATGCTCAATGAAAGCGTAAGGAGCAATATAATTGTTATAAATTTGAACCGCAGTACAGACAAGCATCAGTGAACTGAGGCGACAAACTGCTAGCTAACTAAAGGTAATTCAACTACACACGGAAAGATAATAGGGAGATTTTTTATATCCGGGTTGATGGTTTAGTCAATTAAGTGACAGCTCGAGGATAATCTTTATCACAACACTGAATGGTATTTCTATGGATTCAATCATTAGCATTGTTGAGATAACGTGATTTCAACCATGCGTTTCCGTTTGATAAGCTAATTCAAGAAATCATTGTTTTAGAATTAAGGACAGGTTTGATTTACTGGGTAAAAGAATAGCACATAGAATCGTATTTTGCATAAATGCACGCGAGAAGCTGGTGAATACGATGACCTATAGTCAGTACTGTTTAGATTTCTTAAACCGGCGTTGTAGGTATTCATTTGATGTTTGCCTACAGGGAAGAATTAGGTTTTCTCCGTTGGATCGTACTCATTTACGAGCTCAAAGGAGGCTTATATTGTTGAAAAGACATGACTGGTACTCCTCAAAGACACGAAAGAAAGCGAAACGCTGCAAAAGAAAATTCACAAGAGACTAGGAATGGTGTTGCAGAGGGAGAAATCATTTCGCCAGGAGTCAGAGTTGGGATATCATAATGAAAAACACCTTCTGTCCCATTCTGAACTACCAGCCTGGCCTTGCGGAAGTTAATTTTCATCCAGTTTCCACAGACCACCGATGCCATGTTTTCGATATTGCTTTAAGAGTATCTTTAAACTTCACAGTGAAACGGGTAATAAATATTTGGACTCATTTGATTGGTTTTATTGAGTTTGTGTGTATTACATCGTACATGCTTGTACGACCCGTCACTGTCGCTAATCCATTCCCTGGAGACTGGCACGAGAAACTTCTCTTGAGCTGCTTCTTTGTCGGCGCAATCTTGTGTTTGGGAGTTTCCTGGATTTTTCACACTGTTTACTGCCATTCCGGCAAAGACGGTCCCCAAGATAAGTTTTCGAAGGTAAGCTTGCCTATATTTCTGTAACTTAACATGTCATATTTTTCCACGCTGAGGAATGGCGCAGTCACTCGGAGGCTTGAACTGGGTTCATTCGTAAATCTTGTCTTAATGGAGTCTCGATTATATCCGCGTTTCTTTAATGAAACGAACGTTAAAGAAGATGAGCGAAAAAAAAAAGCCAGCGTGCAATAAAGTTAGTCACATAATTGTTACATTATTCAACCACTCATTCGGTTCGGTCAGCCGGCCAATCTCCGTCTGACAGCAGTTAGTCAGTCATTCAATCAGTTAACGAATCGGTCAAACAAAATCTCGTTTTCAGTCGGTCGGTGAGTCAGTCAGTAACATAGTCAGTCAGTCAATCAACCAGTCGGTCAATCAGTCAGTCAATCAATCAGTCAGTCAGTCAGTCAGTCAGTCGGTCAATCAGTCAGTCAGTCAGTCAGTCAGTCAATCAATCAGTCAATCAGTCAGTCAACCAGTCAGTCAGTCAGTCAATCAGTCAGTCAGTCAGTCAGTCAGTCAATCAATCAGTCATTCAGTCAGTAAGTCAGTCAGTCAGTCAGTCAATCAGTCAGTCAGTCAGTCAGTCAGTCAGTCAATCAGTCAGTCAGTCAGTCAGTCAACCAGTCAGTCAGTCAGTCAGTCAGTCAATCATTCAGTCAATCAATCAGTCGGTCAGTCAGTCGGTCAGTCAGTCCGTCAGTCAGTCAACCAGTCGGTCAATCAATCAGTCAGTGAGTAAGCCAGTCAGTCAGTCTTAAAGTCAGTCAGCCCTTCAGTCAGTAAGCAAGTCATACCATCATTTACTCAGCTTTTCAGCCAGGTGATCATTTGGCAGGCTACATAGTCAACCCGCTGTTTGACTGGTCTACAAATCAGTTGTTAGTTAGTTACCCTGTCCAGCTAGTGCGCCATTTCCTCCCATAGTTTCTACAAGAAAGTCTAAGATGATGTACTTACGAAATTACATAAATACATACATTTTAATGAACACATCTCCGTCTGGGGCTTTTCAGTGAACAATTACATAATTTACATACTTGGTACTATACATACAAAACTAACTAATAACCTGTTATATACAATGTAAATTAATTATGACTTTATAAATAGAATGCTTATTTAGATAAAGAGTCATTCAGGAGATACCTTTTCAAAGCTCTCTTGAAAGGAACTGGTTTTTCATATAGTTTCAATCTTGGGTCAAGTTTATTCCAGATGGCTACACTTCTATAATAAAAGGTCCTCTGACCTGTTGTAGTTTTAAAAAGAGGAATGTTAAGTTGTTGAAAGTTCCTCGTTATACCCCCAGATACGTTTCCTCTTGTTACCAGCTCGGATGTCAAATATTCAGGCACTTGGCCCTTTATACATTGAAATGATAAGGTAGCATCACGATAGTACAGGATGGTTTTTGCCGGTAGCCAACGTAGATTCCTTAATGTGGAAGAAATATGATCATACTTGTTTACATTGCAAATAAGTCGGGCGGCAAAATTTTGAACATATTGTAGCTTATGAACATTGCAAGCTGATGTGGACGACCTTACTGACGAACAGCAGGACATCTTACGAAAAACAAGTGCGTTAATTATAGTTTCAAGCAGATCTTTGTTAAAAGCGAATCTAATGCGGCTTAGTTGGGATAGTTTCAACATGCAAGATGAGACAGTCGCAGAGATATGATTGTCAAAGGATAGTGTGGGATCGAAAGTAACACCAAGGTCTCTGACTGTTTGAGCTGGGATGATTTCCTTTCCAAGCAGGGACAATTTAAAGTCTGGTACTTTAAGAGACATTCTTCGACTGCCAAAGACCATCAGTTTAGTCTTCTCAGGATTAAGCATTAAGCAATTGTCGAAACACCAATCGTGTATCCGTTGCAGATCAGAGTTCACTCTTTCTATAGCTTCAGTAGAATAATTCGCACTAAAGGATAATAGAAGCTTTGTGTCATCCACATAGCACTCAGTTGAACAATCCTGACAGATGTTTGGTAGGTTGTTTACATAAATGATAATGCTCCTACTACACTCTCTTGCGGTACACCACTGACTACTGTTAATCTATACAGAGTTGATGTGGACTGCCTGTTTTCTTTGAGAAAGATAGCTTTCTAACCATTGAAGTGCAGAAGATGATAAACCAATGTCCTTTAGTTTCTTTAGAAGAATCACGTGGTTGATAGTGTCAAAGGCTTTACTCATATCAAGGCATACGACTGCCGTGATTTTCTTCTGGTCGATCGCGCGAAGAATAAAATCAGTAGTGGAGATCAGTGCTGTTTCGGTTGATTGCCTTCTTTTGTTGCCGCTTTGTTTCGCTGATATTCTTTGCTTAGTTGTTAAATATGAAGACAGCTGATTTAATGCCGCTCTTTCGCATGTCTTAGAGAGTATTGGGAGGAGCGATATTGGTCTGTTGGCTTCTTCATGATCTCCATTCTTGAAAACTGGAAAAACACCACTTTCAAGAGAGGAATTAATGATGGAGGTGATACAAGGATCGATGGTCTGCAAACTCTCTTTAATTACACGAGGTGGTACTTTGTCAATTCCTGGAGCTTTGTTGTTAGGTATTGAATTAACAATGTCTGTAACCTGAGTGCATTCCACCGTCGTGAAAGAGAACTGTTCTGAAGTTGGAATGAAGTTTCTCGGAATGAAGGTGTCCGGGGCGGGCGCGTAATTAAATTTGTTAGCGAGAAGTTGAATTTTCCCAACCGAGCTAAAGAACTTGTTAAATTCGTTTGCTACGGTTTGATCACCTTTAGTAAAAATCTTGACATTCATGGACTGTTTTGAAATACATGAGCTGATTGTTTTCCAATTAACAAATGGTAATACCACAGCGTACTCTATTGAGTTATGGATGCACGCGGGAGGTTGATAAGCACGAAAGAAGCGTAAGAGTCGCTCGAGGCGATAGCTTCGAGCGACTCTAGCTTCTTGAGTGCTTAGCAAACCTCCCAAGTGCATCCATAACTCAATAGTGTACGCTGTAGTGTTTACCATTTGTTTTATAACATAACATTGATACATTGTAGCTAAAGAATTCCCTTTTATTTAACAAATCTTACGTGACCAGAAAAAACAAACAAGCGCAGAAAAATAGTCTTTGCATTTGCTCACGTCAGCAGCGTATACCCATGGACAAATGGGGGACGCTAAATTGACCAATCAGAGCGCGTGCTTTACTTTGGTTATGTTATAAATGCTTTTAGTGTTGTTGGAATTCTGTCTTATTTGTTTTTCAACGAATTCCCTTTGTGCGAGCCGTATTTGGAATACACGACCTGATTGTTTTCCAAATGCTTCTACCGTTGTTGGAATTCTGTCTTATTTGGTTTTCAACGAGTTCCCCTCGTGCGACCCGTATTTGTGCGAGCCGTATATAAATTCGTTTGATCAAATGTTGATGTGCTTTGTTCCATTTGATTTTCAAAGCTCGATTACGCAGGGAGAGCAATATTCATCATGAGATCATTTCTACCTCAGTTATATTATGGTTTCTACCGTTCAAGAGTTTTGAAGAGTGTATACGTGTCAATGATCTGTTCTCTTGGTGTGATCTGCATCATTGTTTCCTCATGGGACAAATTCAGCGCGCCCCATTACCGACTATTTAGAGCAGGTAAATTTGTCGTTCAAAACTCAATTAATATAGCAGTTTTCAATTAAGCGTCCAAAAAGAAAAAGGATATTGAATAATAATCACAGCGACCAATCAAAACAAAGGTCTACATTATCAGTGGCCAATGAGAGTTCAAAGTAAATACCGCAAACTGCTTAAAGCGCGGGAAAACGCGTTTGCTTTAGTTTTCCATCTGATTGGATGAAGAGATTACGAGTTTTCTGGACCAATCACAGAGTGAAGTTGAGTAGAGCCAATGTAATCCTGGATTACTTTCGACAGTCAATCAAAATTTTTTACAGTGCCAAGGTTGTAAAGCTATGAGGTCTTATCAATATAGACTGGCTGGCTATGCGACTGGTGCCCAATGTTTCACATTACGGCAAGCTATTTCTTTTTTTGCAAAGCATATAAACTAATGAAATTCTTTAGAAAATCACTTTTAATTGGCAAACCTTATTGTATTTATTTGAAAAGAGAGTGTCACAGCGACGGTATTATTTAACAAAAATGATGATACATTCATAAAATATTTATGGAGGCGCATGCGCATGCGATTGAGCACAGATACAGTGCCTGAAAAACAGCGAATAGAGCCTTAGTCATGCGCACTAGGTATGTACAACAGCGAATAGAGCCTCTCTTCTATGTAGGACTTGATCTTTCTCTGAAAATGAAACCTGCATTGAAAATCTTTGATGTACAATAGAGCCTCTTCTATGTATGACTTGATCTTTCTCTGAAAATGAAACCTGCATTGAAAATCTTTGATATACAATAGAGCCTTTTCTATGTATGACTTGATCTTTCTCTGAAAATGAAACCTGCGCTGAAAATCTTTGATATACAATAGAGCCTCTTCTATGTATGACTTGATCTTTCTCTGAAAATGAAACCTGCATTGAAAATCTTTGATATAAAATGTTATGGAAACTTGAACTAGAAAGAAAAAGTGTCCTTTAGCTCTTTTATATTATTATTTCATACTCATTCTCATTTCAGTTTCAAATAAAACTATAATTTTGTATGTACCAGCAAGTACTCAATTACTGTTTTCGAAGATTTATTCCCGATTCTTATTCAGTAGCCATATCTCTTTACAATAAAATGACAATTTGCATCACGGGAGAGCTCATCTCAGAAAGAATATTCCGCCAATTTGTTAAGCTAGGTGCGCGCTAGTCATGTGCACTAGGTATGTACAATGGAAACATAATTTGATTTCGCAAGAAATTTTCGTTTCAGGTATAATGCTTTGATTTGGCCACTGTGGATTTATTCCTGTAATACATCTCTTATGTTTGTATGGAGTAACTTTAGCGTACCGGCAAGCTGCGGGCGCCTGGGTAGCTCTGATGTGTCTACTCTACACTGCAAGTGCCGTTACGTATGCCACTCGAGTTCCTGAGAGATTTTTTCCCGGCAAGTGTGACATCTGGGTAAGCAAGCCTTTGCGGCTCTTATCATCAGTTTTGTTAAATGTTTCTTGGGCTCTTTATCTTTCGTCAGGTTTAACTCAAACCGCGCACTGGAAGTTCGGTTGCTAAACATCACCAAGAAATCATATCTGTATTAGAATTATGTCTAATAATTCTTCTAAGATAGATAGTTTGGATAATTCACCGAGGTCCTGCCGTTACGGCTTTAAGTCGACCTATTAATTCTTTAAATTCATTTTTATTGACTTACGCTCGAAATGTAAGCTTTGAAAACAATGACTAACTCACATAATCAACTCAGCTGACAAAATCAAATCTTGTAATACCTCCTACCAATGCAGCGCCACAGTTTCTTTAGAAACCGTCACTCCTCTACTTTATATTCAGTCTCAGAGCCGCCAGATCTTCCATTTGCTTGTCCCGGCCGCAGCGTTTGTTCATTTGTAAGGAATTTGTCAAATGGCACAGTACAGACTTGAAAAGGGACCTTCATGCGAAAGTTGAACTTTGTCAGAATCATTCTTTCCATTCAGAAGTGCCCATATCTTGCTATGAGAGGACACGTATGAGTACTAGAGTGCCTTGTTGTCGAGAACACGTACGAGTACTAGGGTGCCTCGTTGTTTGAAGAGGAGGTCTGGGTCATAGTCGTAGAACGTCGCCCACAGGTCTCTCCGAACCGTCTTCACGCTCAGCGAGCGCAAATACATTTTGAGCTCATTTAAGAGCAAATCAATGGAAAAGCGTTTGAGTGAAAAGTTCCAGTAATTATTAACATCAGGGAAGACACTGCACAATATTGGACTTGCGGACCACCTTCCTCTAATTATTCAGCGTAAATACGCCAAACAAAGAAGAGATTGTGAGTCAGAACATACGACAATTTCCTATCGGGAAACAAAGAACTTGAATTTAGATGAGCTCCTTCAATCACTGGAACGTATCCCTTGGGACACTGCATTCGTATTTGAAGACATTGACGATATTTTGAATGCCTTTGAGAGTATGCTCAATGAGGTTCTCGATCAGCATTTGCCCTGGAAAAACAGGCGAGTAAAGAGGCAAAACCAGCCCCCTTGGATGAATGATGAAATTATGGATTCGATACGTCAACGAGATGATCTGCTGAAAACAGCCCGTTGTACAAACCTTTCAATCGACTGGTCTTTGTACACTCGTGCAAAATGCAAAACGTCAAATTTGATAAAGTATGCAAAACGATGTTTCTTCCAGGAAACAATAGATAAGAACAAAGGGAACCCCAAAGGAATCTGGAGGGCGCTTAAGACTTTAAGCGGTGTTAAGAATGACCCAATTTCTATCAGACAATTAATTACGGTAAATGGCGTCGTAACAGATAAACAAGAAATTGCTGAAAATATGAATGACGCTTTTATCAACATTGCTTCACAGATTACCCCTGACAGTCAGCACGTCGCAGACTTAGTTTTTGATGATCTGGCTCTCTACGAATTTGTAAAGTCAAAGTCAGGCAATCAAACCTTTGAAATACCACCTATTACTGAGACGCAAATGCTTGATCTCATTAAAAAGATCCCTTCAAGTAAGGCAATTGGATGTGACGGCCTTAATGCGAAGGTGCTTAAGTTAGCGGCATCTGTTCTGGTCCACCCCCTTTGTCGCCTCATGAATCTTTCCATCTCCACTGGATGTTTCCCTTCGTCATGGAAAACCGCTCAAATTACTCCCTTATTTAAAAGTGGCTCTCGTGAAGACACAAGCAACTATCGACCAATTTCTGTATTACCCGTTCTTTCTAAGATCCTTGAACGACACATTGCAACATCTCTCCGCAAACACCTGCACAGCTATGATTTGCTATACAACCTCCAGTCAGCTTTTCGTCCTAATCACTCCACGGAAACGGCACTGATTAAATTAACTGATGAACTGCTCTTTAATATGGATAATAATATGGTAACTGGCTTAGCTTTTGTCGATTTCAGAAAGGCTTTCGACGTGATAAATCACGAGCTTTTACTTAAGAAGCTATCTATTTATGGATCAAACGATATATCATTAAAGTGGTTTGGGTCATATCTCACTGGAAGAAAACAATATGTGCGTATAAATGGCTGCTGTTCTACCAGTAAGCAGTTGCTACAAGGAGTACCTCAAGGATCAATTTTAGGACCCATTCTCTTCTTATTGTTTGTAAATGACATGCCTTTAAGTATACGTGATTCAACATTAGACGTTTATGCTGACGACACAACTTTATCAAAATGCTCTAGCTGGGAAAATGTTCCTCATCTGACACAGGCTTTAAATCAAGATCTCAAACGTTTAGATGAATGGTCAGCACGAAATAAAATGTTCATTAACTCTCAGAAAACGAAGTCCATGCTGGTAACAGGCAAACGTTTGCGGAACCTTCTCGCCTCTACCTCAATAGATGTCAGCTTGAATGGAAGCAATATCGAACATGTTACTGATTTCAAACTACTTGGGATAACATTGGATCAGGATCTTTCATTTAATCGCCAAATTGAGGAGTTATGCAAAAAGTTGGCGAAACGTATTGGACTCCTTCGTCACATAAGTCCTTATTTGAAACGCAATCAACGTGACATATACTACTCTACGATCATTAAACCTGTAATGCTTTACGGTAGCACGACATGGACTTCTTGCAGTAAAGAAAATCTTTTGAAAGTCCTGCGTCTTCAAAAACGTGCGGCTAGAATTATCCTTGATGCCGAAAGAACAGCACCTTCTGTCGGCTTATTTAACACCTTAAAGTGGGTTCCTTTTTATGCTGAATCATACGTCAATCGATGCGCTCTAACCTACAAAAGGCTTAATGGAAATACCCCGCAATATATAAATGATATTCTTATCAGAAACTCTGACACTCATAATAGACAAACCCGTTTCTGTAATTTAAACTTAATGTGCCCGCGTTTTAAGAGAAGTTTTGAAGGGGGTCGAGCGTTTGCTGTGCGAGCCACGAAAGAATGGAACAAATTAAGTGTGGACATCAAACGGAGTACCAGTGTAAAACGTTTTAAGCGTTCCCTTTTTAAAATAATTTTAGATAATCAAATTCTTAGCAAATTATTCCTGTAATTTTTTTTATATTTTTAAATATTTTATGATATATATAGGTTAATTATTTTATTTTAATTATTCCTAATATTGTTACGTTTGTTACAATTCCTTTTTTTTTTTTTCCGAATTTTAATTTTCGAGGGCCATTAGTTTATCAGTTTCATTACTGTCACATGTTACCCTCGTTAAATAAAGTCTTACCTTACCTTACCTTACCTTACCTTACTCAGTTTGAAGTGATGCGTGCGAAAGAACAGCTTGAATAGAGAGTCGAGTTCAATTTTTGCATTTAAGTATTATTAATATAGTGTGAAGAGGATACAAAGGCGATTTTGTATAACGCCACTATGGGGGCGTTACGCTTGCGCATTTCTAATGCGCAGGATCCTGAAGACTTTCGCGCTTGTATATATCTTCTTTCCCAATTCCTGGATTTCTCTGCTAAACTGATTTTACAATCGCCTAAGATACGTGGGGTAACATGTTGAAGTTGCTCTGGCTATTTATAGAGTATTATAGAGTATTATTCATTCCTTTTTCGACGATTTGCGACAATTTCACATTGAATTCTTATTATGATAAAATAATCAAGCCAAGCTTTATTTTGAGCGAGCCTGTAGATCCTCGTAACGTTTTTGTATTTTAACTGGTCACTGTGGAAGTGGAACACATATGAAGCATGTCTATTTGATATCAATTTTATTGAATCTGTTTACATTGCTATTTAGAACTATACTTTTTAAGGTGAAGAATGTCTTTCTTCACATTTAGTTTACTTTTTATCCACCTATTCGTACACACCGGAATAAGAGAATGACAAGTTAAGTTTAACTCACGGTAAATCAAGGACGGTGGACCCGAAGCGATGGGGCCCCGACTGCAACCTCCCCAATAACATGCAGAAATATGGTAAATTTTCGGGGAAAATTTCCCCCATATCTCTAGGCTGCGTCCACTTGCACCTGTTCAAGACTTTCTGCAGATGAGAAATGAAAATTTTTTGTATTGTTGTTCCTGTATGTACAACGTTGTGGTAGAAATGCAATGTTTTAGTGTTGTGCATTGCTTTCTTGCGCACGGACGCAAAATGTATTCGTTTTGGTACATTTAGTTCTGGACACATGTTGGGTGTGTGCGTAGTCTGGCCCTCTATGAACTACTTATCGCTTGATCTCTTTTAATAACTTCCCAAAAAGTAAACGATCTGTACACGAATTATTTAAATAATATTTTGCTTTCCTTATTGGTATGATCTGATTTTTAATTAAAGATTAATTGCAAGATGTTTGCGAAGAGGTGTAGGGTGGAGGAAAGACCCAGAATGTTAGGGCATGACTTGGTGCCCATGGTTCTCCCACGGGTATACAGAAGTCTTGCGCAAGGTTTCTCCTCTGGCAATCATGTGGCTGTAAGGAATTTTTGCTCCGTCTTCCGTGTTCATGCATATTTCCTCGTCGTCTTTAGCAAGCGCGGTAGCCCTGATTCTGATTGTTAATTGAAGAGGTGTGCTTGTAATATTCCGTCAAAAGTGAGAATTTTTGGGAAAAAATTTATCACGATATAAAAGAAATCGGCTAAATTCAAGTAAATAAACCATTTACGTTTTTCCAGACATCAAAGGAGGCAATCTGCTAGTGCTTCTGGGATCGTTTGCGCGTTAGTCAAAATGGCGCCTGACCATGAATGTACACGCTGTTATGGCCAGACACTGATAATCTCGGCTATTACAGCCCTTAAGTATCTTCTGACACTTCACTTTTTGAAGCTGCTTTGCGTCGAAAGCAGCGAGTGGGACAGTGTCTACGAAGTCTTACCAAAAGAACGTGAAACGTACACGAGGGGTTACTTGGCGCTTCGCTCGCTTGTTAGGAAAAATTCAGCTTGTGTTGATGCGGGAAGCAGACAGCTTACGATCACAAGTAAGCCTCCTAACATGTATTATAACCACACTTCAACTAACATACGCAGTAATGGTAAAGTGTTGAATTCTAATGATATCTTGACATCACAGCAAAAGGTGCCAAAGATCGATCAATGCGTTACTTCTTTTGTGGACGCGCTCTAGTGCCTCGATCTTTTGCATTTAGAAGAAAGCCCCGAGCGATTAAAACGATTAAGTAGACGTTACCTAAGATGAGAGATTTAATTTTAATCGCTAGGACTTCCAGAGTGCAAGTTAAATTTGTCTGAAGCAATAGTAACCCAATCAAGAAATTCAAGGGTGCGACATCTATTAATGGCGACCACCGATTAATCTTATATACGGCATGGCTTTAAAAACTTTTAATGTTTCCATCTTTTTACTCGTGTTCAATTGACCTGAAATTACAGTGAATGGTTTGAACCAGGGAATAGCAGTCAGTGGTTTAGGACATTTGAAATAAGAGTCAACTGGCTCTTCCTTTCACTCAAATCTTTAAGGGCTTGGTTGCCATCACCCATAACAGTCTATTCCAGAGCCCCCGTTATTCAGATAATAACACTTCATACTTTTATTATGCAACTGTCCAAAATTGTTATTTTGGATTTACTGTCTAGAACCTCCTCTGGCTCTTTGAGCACATTTGAGTCTCCACAAAATGACCATGCTAAGGATTCCATGGATTAAAAATTCATAAGAATAGGAAGTTTGGGATTAGGAGGAAAAAAACAAAAAGACATCTTTTGATCAAACTGTGATATTCTTACTTTATTAAAACACAGGAATCTTTTGTAAATAATTGAATTTAAGGGAAAACATACCACAACATTTTAACTCAGCAAGAATGAAATTTTAACTTAAAGAGAACTGGAAAAAATTATGTACTTAAGAACTTGGGTGCTAATTTCCTTCAAAGAATTGGAAACAGTCTTGAAAGATTTACAAGTAATGACTCAAAAAGTTTCAAATTGATGAAAAACACAGAAGTGAATTTGAGACAACTCAAACATTCCACCTTATTCCTAAATAGGAACCTTAACTCAGCCTCAAATCAATGCCTGCCTGCCTGCCCACCAAAACTCCAGCGAAACACTTACTCACCATCTCCAAACACCATAACAACCACCCTATTCCTCTTTACCCAAGTTAAAAACCCTCACCCTAGCCTGTAACCCTCCCTGTCTCTAACCCAAACCCATTTAATCCCAACCCATCCCAACATTTGACCTCCCCAACCTCCCATGATCCTTTTCAGTCGTAGCCGCATTTGTAAACCCCCGCCCACAATAGTAGCCCTCCCTCCATCCCAATCTGTTTCTTAGTCCTTACCATCACCACCACTCCACCGCCCATACCTCCCACCCAAAACATTTGAGTTATCTCAAACCTACTTTGCTTTGACATCAGTCTGTTATATGGGAACAACATTCTAAATCTCCTCCTGAATGTCCGACAGTCTCTAAATTAGTGTAATATGATGATATATTCAAAAATACAGTTCTTTACTTAATATATGCTTTTTTGGATCTAACTACATGTAGAGTTGCTACAGAAGTCGTTTAGTAAACCTTTTCAGCAATTTTTAGCATTCAAATAATCTATATAACATGTTGATTGAGATATCTGAACTTTAACCTCAGCTAACTACCTCAAGAAAATTGTAATGTGCTAAGACTTGAATCATTTTCCAAAAAAAAAAAACCTAGTTAATTTTGGATTTTATCCCCTTACCTGAAACACTCAGATTTCTCCTTAAGTAATTAGTGGATTAAAAGGTTAGTTGTTAGATTATAAGCTTTAAAGAAAATTATGGAGAGCTCAGAATGTTCCAAGTGCAAACTGCCCAAATTTTGGAAAACTTTTGCCCCAATTTTTGGAAATTTTGAAAATTTTGGAAAACACCCCTGATTTTAACCCAAGTCTAAGCATGTTTTCTTGAACACAATTATTATCTCATACCAAGTTAAAGTTTTTGATATTATTTTGTTGATCGTCATTCAGCTAGGTGAAATATGTGTTACATTGTGCAACATATTATTGAGAGCATCTAATTAGTTCTTGCAGTATCAATTTTGGATAAAAAATTTTGGCGAGGAAGCTTTTGGTTTTTATTCAAATTCTCCTGGTCAGTGCCTTTGGAAACTTCAAGAAAAAAGTATGGAAAATATGCACACTAATTTTAAGGTGTAAGAGGTGATTGTACCATGGCCAGACATGTAAACCCAAAAAACCCCGCATGGGGAAAAATGGGGACCATGTTCCCCAAACCTGTGCTGTGGTGATTAAACCTTCGGGGTTTGAAGGTTGCTTAACAATGTTTTACCCTAAAATGTTTTACTACTGCAATTACACAGCCTTTGTTTGTTAGCGTCCTTTATAAAAATGCCTTATCTTCTTGTTAGCCACCAGTAGTTACATTTGTAGAGGCTGAAAAAAAATAAAACAGGAGATAATTTTAATAATGTTGTGAAGAAAGTAGTATTAGTTAAGTGCTAAATTTTTGTAACCTATTTTGAATTATTTGGAATGTTGATTTTGCCAACACTCAAAATTTTCACACACAGTTATATCTTTTAAATGTACATTTGCTGCTTGGGTTGATGTACTGTATTCAGAGCATCTGCAGATTCTTTGAATTCAAAGTGGAAGAACACACTAACACTCTGTGAAGTGTATGCTAATAATAACAATGTACCTCAAGGTACTGTGCCAAAATTCTTTTAAATGTCAAAATCCCATTATCTAATTTTTTTCGTTAAAAATAACATAGCAGCAGTGTAAGGAATACATGATTTGTTTTGTTTGAAGATGTAGATTTTTGTTAAAGGATGTTACAAGAGTTAGATTTGCAAGTTAGTCCAGAGCAATGAACCTGTATGATTGCTGGATACTTTCTCTGAAATTATTAATTTTTGTCTCATGAATAGTGATTGTCTCTTCCTTATTCTTGAAGTGTAACTTACATCCTAAAAACTCAAAGAGAAAGGACCAACCTTTAAGTTTTTGTTTCCAGCATGGGGCTTTCTAGCTGCTAAGGACTGTTTGCTCATCACTGGTCTGATAGGCTGTCAAATGGGTATAACCAGAACAAGAATTATATGCCATTTTGGGATTCATGCAGTCTCTATATATTTCAAGAGTGTTATAAGTTTTTTTTTAAGTTCCTTTGCCTAACAACTTCTATCTGACAAGTCTGGGTGCTCTCATTCCTGTTTGCTGGATATTGCAGTGATATTATTTGGGAGAGTTATATGTTCATAATTTCCTTGAGGTAATTAAAGGGTTCAATGCTGACCTGGATAGGATCTATGAATTCCTTCTGGCTTATTTTGGTGCTCTCAAATGATCAGATTTCCTGGAAACTAATTAAAGCCTTCAGGCTGTTCTACATACTGTATTTGTGACAGTTAAGCTTACTTACCTTTTGAAAAGGCTGAGAATGAGTGTCTGAGCTGGAAAAATAATAAGAATTTGTTTGTTTGTCTGTAGTCTGATTTCCTTTTCCTGTTATTAATCTAGTTGCTAGCCCTGGAAATAAGACTTCAAGCTCCCAATATAAAAATGTTACCATGACTAACCTTGTTTTGATGAGAAATAGACAGAAATAAGAGGCATAACTAGCACTCACCTTTTCTACTGTTAAAAAAAATTTTTGAGAACATACTGGTTAGTAATATGATGAGTTATAGAATATATAAGAGGTATTATTGATACTCACCTTTTTTGCTGTTAAAAAAAATGTTTGAGAACATACTGTTTAGGAACATGATGGGTTATAGACTGATATAAGAAGTACTATTGATACTCACCTTTTTTGCTGTTTAAAAAAATGTTTGACAACATACTGATTAGGAACATGATGGGTTATAGACTGATATAAGAAGTATTATTGATACTCACCTTTTTTGCTGTTTAAAAAAATGTTTGAGAACATACTGACTAGGAACATGATGGGTTATAGACTGATATAAGAAGTATTATTGATACTCACCTTATTTGCTGGTTAAAAAAATGTTTGAGAACATTCTGATTAGGAACATGATGGGTTATAGACTGATATAAGATGTATTATTGATACTCACCTTTTTTGCTGTTTAAAAAAATGTTTGACAACATACCGATTAGGAACATGATGGGTTACACACTGATAGAAGAAGTATTATTACACGACTCGGGCAGTCAGAGGGCCAATAACTAAAATCAACCACTTAAAATGCTCTATTGCCGGTCAATATTCTCTAAGTATTGGACCGGGCACTGTCCCGAATGGTCACGAATGATACTGCACTTGTGGCCCTTTGAACTTCAGTCTTATAATAAATCTCCTATTAACTAAGCCTGCTCAGGACTGTACTGGAAGAATATCGGCCCTTGAGCTTTTTTGTACAGACCTCACTGCACTCGGTCCGTACTGTCAAGATCTCAGGCTGATATTCTCCCAGTACGGCCCTCGCACTTGGTTAATAAGATATATTTATTGATACTCACCTTATTTGCTGTTTAAAAAAATGTTTGAGAACATACTGATTAGGAACATGATGGGTTATAGACTGATATAAGAAGTATTATTGATACTCACCTTTTTTGCTGTTTAAAAAAATGTTTGAGAACATACTGATTAGGAACATGATGGGTTATTAAGACTGATATAAGAAGTATTATTGATACTCACCTTTTTTGCTGTTTAAAAGAATGTTTGACAACATACTGATTAGGAACATGATGGGTTATAGACTGATATAAGAAGTATTATTACACGACTCGGGTAGTCAGAGGGCCAATAACTAAAATTAACCAATCAAAATGCTCTATTGCCGGTCAATATTCTCTAAGTATTGGACCGGGCACTGTCCCGAATGGTCCCGAATGATACCGCACATGTGTCCCTTTGAACTTCAGTCTAATAATAAATCTCCTATTAACCAAGCTTGCTCAGGACTGTACTGGAAGAATATCGGCCCTCGAACTTTTTTGTACGGACCGAGTGTAGCGAGGTCCGTACTGTCAAGATCTCAGGCTGATATTAGGAACATGATGGGTTATAGACTGATATAAGAAGTATTATTGATACTCACCTTTTTCACTAGCTGTTTGAAAAAATGTTTGAGAACATACTGATTAGGAACATGATGGGTTATAGACTGATATAAGAAGTATTATTGATACTCACCTTTTTTGCTGTTTAAAAAAATGTTTGAGAACATACTGATTAGGAACATGATGGGTTATTAAGACTGATATAAGAAGTATTATTGATACTCACCGTTTTTGCTGTTTAAAAAGATGTTTGACAACATACTGATTAGGAACATGATGGGTTATAGACTGATATAAGAAGTTTTATTGATACTCACCTTTTTCACTGTTTGAAAAAATGTTTGAGAACATACTGATTAGGAACATGATGGGTTATAGACTGATATAAGAAGTATTATTGATACTCACCTTTAATGCTATTAAAAAAAATGTTTGAGAACATACTGATTAATAACTTGATGATTATCCACCGATATCTGCATGTACATGTAGGAGGCATTAGTAGCACTCACCTTTTTTGCTGTTTGAAGAAATGTTTGTTAACATAGTGATAAATAACAAGTAAAATGATGTATGTATTTGTAAGAGAATGATGGTGCAACCAAAATAGGCTAGTACACTTATCTTGTCCTGAAAAAAAAATGCAATAAATTGTCAGCCCCAAATAATGGCACTTACCTTGTTCCTGAAAAAAGTTAGTTGTTAGTAACTATGACTTTCTAAGAAAGTGACACACAGAGAGACAGTCTTTTTTTAATCATTTTTTATATGAACATCATTCTTAAGTTTTCAATGAATTTGCATGTGTATATTTTGGTGACACATTAATTTTTAGTTATGTTATGGAACCATCAATCTTCAGGTCTGCTCCAAAAAATGGGCTCGGAGCTGCTAGAATTAAATCCCTGAAAAGTAAATAAATTAGTAATCTTGTAGTTAAAGTCTGAAGGTAGGTTTCTGAAGAAGAATGACAGACACAGGTTGTTTTTCTCTACTTTTTGAAAATATTACAGTCAGTTGCTTGTTAAATTCTTGCTAAGGGTGGGATGCACTTTAAATTTCCTAAATGAAAAATTAAGCATCTGCAGAAACCTGAAGTGTTCCTGTGTCAGTAAATGTCAACACCCCGATTGGAACACTCAGGGTGTCCCAGATCAGGTTTAAGAGGTTGGCTAGTTAATGAGTAAGGGTCGTTATCAAGCTCTTAGACAGTAAATCTGATACCAATTGAAGTTGAAATCGAAAGACGGAATGATAGCCATAGTGAATTTCAAACCGAAAGCCGAACTCGGAATAGAATAAAACACACCCACCTGGTGACAACTTGGAGACCTTGCCCTACCTTTGTGAGGGTTGGTTGCTGCACACATCAGGCCTCTGTGATCCAATATGTCAAGAGAAGAGTATTCTATTCCCCAAAATTTTGAAGACAGCTTGGAAGCTGAGTTTTTAAGACAATTGCTTTAATGTATGAACCAAAAGCAAATATTTTAACTGGGCCATTTCTTAAGACTAATATGAGGTCTCGTCTCCATTGTGACTCCTCATCTGCTCCATGATGTTAGTTGATGTGTTCTATTTTTGCCCAGAATTTGAACTGACAGCTGTTATGCTATCAAACAATTATACAAGTAGTTTATTGTCTATCACCTAAGCTAGTGTATGCAGTTCCCTATTTCCCACTAAATGAAGTCTTGTGTCCAAGTCTTGTTATTCTGCATTGGAGCTGGTATAGAGGTCTAAAATTTGCAGTTCTTGCCTCGTAGCTCAAAGTGTCTTAGTCTTCAATAGAAGCTGTAAGGATGGATAAAGGTTCCAGTTCCCCTCCTAGTCTTAAGTCTTGTTGGTCTTCTAAAGGGGAGACGGAAGGACATATACCAGTTCTTGCCTCTTGGGCTTAATTTTGTTGCCTTCCACAGGGGTTAAAGTGAAGGAATAGGTGGTGCTTGATGGACTTCGTATAGTTGCAGTTGATCCAGAGAAGGGACATGGTGTTTTAAGGGCTGTAGGCTGGTTTCTTCTGGGTAGTAAGCAGCTGTATTGTTGTATTTCAAGTTAACCATTTTCTCTCTAGTTGCAAAGGGCCTAGTAAGATTAAAACTATGCAAAGGTTTAATAAGAGATTTCCTTCTACAGCATGCCAAGTGTACTTAAACTTTTTGCACGTGATTGACTAATTATATAATTTTTTTTTTTAAAGCTAACCGTTGATAACTTAGTCACTGAATTTTCTCTAGTGGCTTAATGCCCTCCAAAAAGCTTGAATTATTTTTTAAAATGAGACCAATACTCCGTCAATCTATTCTGAAAAACTGCCTTTAAATGCTTTGTTAATTAACTTGTTGCATAATTTACCCCTTAAAGGTATTCAACTGTTTGAAATCTGAATAATTTTCTATTAGCAGGTAAAATGGTTACAAATATCTTTATGCTTTTGTTATATTTTACCTTATTTTCCATACCCTTGTGTTGATGATCTCACTAGAAAGACGACCTGAAAAAACCAAAGCATGCATGCTGTTATGTACACACACAAAGCTACAGTCAACTGCAACTTACCATCTGCAGAAAGAGCTTGAGATGAATAGAGTTCTCTTCTTCATATCTATCTTAACTGGTCCATGAGATCAGCTAGAGCATCATCCTTCCTGGAATTAGTAACGGTTAGTAATATCATCTTTTCTCGAAGTGGAAATGTTAGCTCCCGAAAATGAGCTAGTCTGTAAAGTGCACTTAAAGTGGTTTCTCAAACAGGGCGAGGGTCATTGAACTGCCAAAGAGCACATTTGCCCCCGAAAATGGGCTTCTTCATGCTGCCCTAGAGGAAAAGTTGAGTGCAATTTTGCCTCCAAATGGGCCCAGAAATCCTGAAATAAAAGATGTTAGTAGCACCTACCTTCTCTCTGGAAAAAAATGTGGTATTAGTTTATGTTATGTTGATTGCACTTTGTAGCCATTGATTTCAGAGTAAGACACAGAAACACAGAGTTTTGCGATTTTTATTTTTGAAAATGTTACATGAATCGTTTTATTAGTTAATCGTCTAGGGTAGGATGCGCTTTCCTATATGAAAAATTTAGCATCTGTGGAAACCTCAAGTGTTCTTGTGTCAGTAAATGTTGACATCCCGATTAGAACATTAATGGTGTCTCAGATGGTAGCTAGGTAACGATTCAAGGTCGTTACCAAGCCTATATACGGTAAATTGGATGCCAATAGGTGTTGAAATGGAAGGCCGGAGTGATAGCCGAAGTGAATTTGAAGCTGAAAGCCGAACTCGGAATAAAATAAAACCCACGCACCTGGTGACATCTGGCAGATCTTGCCCTACCTTTCTGTGGGTTGGCTGCTGTACACAAGAGGCTGGGATGTTGAGCGAAGAGTTGATTTTACAACATTTGGTGACAGCCTGTAAGCTGACTTGTCAAACAATTGGCTTAATGTATGATTGAAAAGCAAATATTAATACTGGGCCATTTCTTAAAACTATATTATGTGGTCTCCTCTCCATTGTGATTCCTTTTCTGCTCCATGATGTTGGTTGATGTGTTGTATTTTCGACATTAATTGGCCCGCAGTTTGGACTGACAGCTATTATGTTGTCAAAATACAGCATACATTTAGCCTAGTTTATTTTCTCTGTGACCTAAGCTGGTGTGTGCAGTTCCCTATTTCCCACTAAATGAAGCCTTGACAAGCGGCTTCAACTGGAGTTAAACCACTAAACATGATAGAAGTGGCAAATGAGCACACTTCCCAGTTGAATGGCCTAATTTATCCAGTTAAATATATAGTAACTAAATCGATGTCTGGTTGAACCTTTGGCCTAAATGGGTTGCCGCAATAATTTTTACAATATAATTTGGTTGAAAATGCTTCACTAGATTGCAGTCTATGGAATTGCTGCTATCGGGTGAAACATTATAAAATTGGTATTTGAGGCGCTACTAAGCAGGGAGCGCCAGCGCGGAAGAGTGGATGTTGATGTCCATGGTTGAAGAGCCATTGTAGTCCTGGAGGATATGTGCACAGTTCATCCAGTCGTGATGTAGAATCAAGGCCGAAATTGTATAAAGAAGAATGTTAAGTCGAAACCTAACCTAAGCCGAAAGTACCTGAAAAGGAACCCTATTAAAATTAAGGGAAGAAAAAAGGGAGGCCCAGCCAACCCCAGGGGACCCAACTAACTTAGCTAACTACATGGAATTAAGCCGAATGAGAAGTCCCCAGACTTCTGTCTGAAATTTAAAATGAGGTTCAACCAGTGCTTTATATTATAGTCCCTCTCGTCCAACCCACAAGGAATTCTCTGACCTGTTGTGTTTGTCTTCCATCAGTGTCTTCTTACTGAATCATTCCCAGATGATCATCAGAGTAAATGCATGTAACAAGATGTAGCAGACATTGGAAAGAAGTGAAGAGAAACTCGATTTGTGGTCTCATCTTCCCAAACAGTCCAATTCCCCACATCTTTGTATTTTCTCCTTCAGAATCAATCTGGAAGGAGTCAGCCTTGACTTGTTATGTGTTAGCTGGGAAGCAGTGGAGTGGACTGGAGTGGACTGGAGTGGACTGTTGTGGACTGTTGGAACTTGCAGTGGACCAATTTGTGAGGATCTAGTCAGGAACTGGAAGTTATGGCTAGTAGTCAATGGGAGCTGAAAACTGATTAATGAGTACATAGAGTTAGCGATGTAAACTGTAGTACTGTTGTATTTTGATTGCAAGAAATTGTTTGAACATCGCCAATGGGAGGGAGAGCTTTAGAGATAGTTTCATGATAAGCGTAGTCTCTAAGGTTCTTTACACATTAAAAAGAGCATGTCAATTTGACACACAGGATAAGCAAGGACTGGTCTTTTTATGAGTAAAAGTCACTCTGAAAACTACAAGAATGTTGTGAATATGAAAACTTAAAATTGTAAAGAATTTCTTAGGATTACTTTGATGTCCACTAGATCGATCGATACCAGGAATGTTTCTTCCACAAAATCTGCCAAGGAGATTGGCCGACTCGTTGTATCCATCACGAAACTCAAGGTACATATCATCAGTGCAAGGCTTTCTATCGGAAATCTTCAAGGTGAAATTCAGCTCCACATAATGCCCTTTTGGAGCTTGCAAAAGTTGGCTCAAGGGAAACTGTGGCACAACTCTGTGAAGGCATACTTCTGCCATTAGCCCAGCTGCTTATGAAATCAAGAGAAAAAGATAGGACAGTCAGTAAGATTCCTAACTGAGATCGTGAAATATGTCAATGTTGCCAAAGCTATGAAAAGATAGCATCTCGAGTAGAAGCTCTTTTCAAAGTCGTTTCAGGGAATGCTCAATATGACGTTTTGATGAACCCTAATTTCCCCCCTACACTGTCACCCTGAATCAAACATGGAGGTCACGAGAATAAAGAAAATGATCATCAGCCATTCGGAGACCATTACATTAAACGATTGCGAAATTGGCCAACGTAACTCAGACGGATTACTCACTGAAATCTAACTGGTAAATATTCAGATAAATCTAGATGTCTTTAACCATCTGATTTTGAAATTAAGCACCCAAAACATATTGCAGATTC